>NC_050607.1:13344570-13597070 GCF_013368585.1 Megalops cyprinoides
ATGCCGTTTGATTTTCCTCATTTATATGCTCAACAAATGCCTTCCATCTGTCAGCCCTGTCTTGTCATTGTTAAAAATAACCATTTAAACAATTTAAATTGAGGCAACAATTTAAACTCATTCCACGTCAAGACATTAATTTGTTCATTTTTTTTTTTTCAAAGAATGCACCCATCTGTCTCTGATTCATCCAGCGTATAAATAGATTCATGGTTAAGGGTGGTGACCTCCATTATGAGTATTAATGGCCATTTTTTTGTGAGAAAGACGATTATGGACATTGGGCAATATATTGTGCTGTAATGAGGGATGGAATTTCAAATAAGGCGCTTTGACTGATACCACATAAGTTGAATAATGGAAAAAAAATATTTGAGATCTGCATTTTCAGTGCAGATGTTCCTCATTCCTGACTTTGTTTCCCAAATCTTTTTTGTCTCCTAATTCTTCACTTCTGCTTGTGTAATTGCCCTCTCAGCTTTATGTATGAAAACATGTCTAGAAAGGAGAGCCGGTCCCAAGAACGTGCGTATCAGGAGTTCAGGTCAGGTTTGCTTTTGCTTGGGCTTGGGCTGAATAGCTGGGCCATGTTGAGTAGAATCCTTCTTGATATGTGGTTAGGGTTTGAAACATGGGCCTTTCCTGGCTTCACACAGGGGCTGGATGCTTTCTGTGGAGGTACACCCAGAGGCTCTTCACGGGAGACGACTTTACACCCACCTTGCAATGTCTGCCTGAGAGGTGGCAGACCAGGGGCCAGGTGAAGCTTCACTGCCTGGGCGAAGAGGGGTTCGCCGCTCTCGAGCTCCGAAAGGGGGTCTGCGCGTCACGAAATGAACCTTTACTCAACGTAGGTGAGCCGGCAAAAAAAAGTAAATGAAATGAAGCTGCCGGGGCTACCGCAAAGTGCATGCTGATGTCTGACATCGGAAAGCGAGGGTGAGGGGGAGAGGGAAGGAGGGGGAGGCCGGCTTCCAGGAGTGGATAAAAATACAGCATGGATGTTGCTGACTGTAATTTTTTATTGCATTCGAAATACGCAGGCATATAAAACAAAGCGGTGGTTGTCACGCTAAAGGGTCCCGCTGCTTAAGAGGTGTCAAATTATTGTACCTCAGCTGGATATATCAGTGCGGGGAGCCAGGAGGTGAAGGAGAAGCCAAACCCAGTAGGCTTTGGCAGCGCCAGCCCTCACCGCCGGCACAGAAGAGCCACACTGTGAGGTTTCTGAGCAGCGGCGGCGATAGGCCTCTCTGGAGCGTGGCGCTGGCACGGCCAAAAAAACCGCCATCACTCAAAGACTGGGTCAGAGCCCCAGGAGACGAACGGGAACCGGACAGGACTGCCACCCTGACAGCATGTCCCTAACCACCTGTCGCCCCCGCCCCCTTCTCTTTTTTTCAATGCAAATCAGGGGTGCTTCAAAAACAGGTCTGAGAGGGGGGAGCGGTGCCCTGGGCGAGAGCGGTGGCACGAGAAGCGTTCTCGGTTTTCGGGATTACATAAATAAAATAATAGCGGGGAAGTGCGATCCGCTCCGCCAGCCCCCTCGCATGCCTCAGACACCTCCGAAGGCGTGCGGAATGCCGCGCCTGAGGTTTCGGCCAGCATCGGGTAACCGATCGTTGTCTACGCTAAGCACATTTTCTGTTTGTCGAAAAATTAGCTGCAGCCCCCGCGTAAAAGACCGCTGTGGCGAGGAAAAAAAAAATCCAGAGATAACCCTGTTTTTTAAAAGGATTCTTTCTGTTCGCCTTTCACTCCCGTTTCCCTCCACTCTGGCTCTTCTGCACCGATCTGTTATTTTTTTATGTTTTCCTTTTCCAGGGAGACATTTTTTTTGCTCTCTCCCTCCCTCTCATCCTTCACCCAGTCCAAGGTCTTGATGCTTAATTGAAAGAAACTTGGAAAAGATTTCGCAGTGTTCAATTTCAGTGCCGGTTTCCCCTTCACAGCTAAAGGAGAGCAGCTGAGTTTTGAAACTTGCTCTTACCTACATGGAATGCAGTGATTGGTCTGAAACACCCGGGACCCGTGTAACTAACCCGGCTGCAGCTCTCTCGTGTTTCTTCCCTCTGTGACACTATGCAATTGTCAAGTAGCATCAGACGCCTTAGCACGACGCCTCACCCCGGGGTGTGCCCGAGAGATGTCGTCCAGCTTTCAGCTCTTTATCGTCAATGTGCTTCTGCTTAGGACCAAAACACTGTTGATCTAGATGTTTTCTCTGTTGCTTAGCAAAGGCCGTGAGGATGCAGTCGTAGTGGTGCCCGTGCGTCTTGGAGAAATTCGGCTCCCTGAGCGTAGGTGGCCCACAGTGGTGAAAAGGACTGTGTGTTGGGCTTTTTTTCCTCGGTAGGATAGGAGTAGCATGTTTATTGTTTTTTGAGAGTCACTTCAGAAACCCTGCAGCAAATGTTCAGTGTCAGTCAATGTTTGCTGACTGTAACGTTGCTATATTTACTTTTTGCTGAGATGGTTAAATATTTTATGTCTCGTAGAAGATGTGTTTGCCAACTGACGGAGGAGTTGTCATGGATACTGAGGTCAAATAGGATGTTGGAGGTCATTGAGCTGGTATATTGAATTATGCTGTACAATCAGAAGAAATTTTTCATGTTAGGATTTTTCAGCATTGGAAACTATAACCCAGCTGAAATTTAGCTAAACTAAGTTTATGCAAAGCAAAACAGTTTGAACTTAAAACAGCCCTCTCAAATCATTAATCTGTTTATTCATTACTTCAGATATTGCTTTATGAAACACATGTTAAATTAGTTTCTGAATATATTGAAAATTTCCTTTTGAATGTTTTTTGCAATTATGACCACAAACAAGATTTCATTAATGAAATTAATGCCACACACATAATGCAGCTTGCAATGTATTACAATGTCACTTCCAACGAAAAAATTTAAACAACCATCATGTCTCAACCAAATTAGGCAGGGTAATGTTATGTTTCAAAATGTGAATCCAAAGGTACATTAAAATACTCCAAGATACATTAAGCACATACCCACAGTGGAGATGAACAAGTCTTTCTGTGTCCACAGTCATTTGTTTCAGCAGGTATCTTTGCTTTTTCCCCTTTACGCAACTCTGTTTTGGAGTCAGCAATTGAATATTAGACTCATCTCACCACCAATCGTCTGATACGCTCGCACACAGTCAATGGCTTTATTTCCCACTGCAAGCCACCGTAGAGTGTGCGCTCATTGGATGGTAGACGCTACTCCGCTGACACCATCTAAGCAGCTCACAGGCGTCTGAGGAAGTGAAGTGTGCCAGAGAGCGGTGAGATGAGGCCCTGGTCGACCTAACCCTATCCACAGCAGAACGAAGCCATTTTGTTCTGCCACTGCGGGATTCTGGTCATTGATAAATAACGCAGCCAGTTTTGAATCTAAGCTGTAGGGTTCAGCCTGTGCTCACAAAAAATGCCTCCCTGAATGACAAAGTACATTTCTCAATTAAATCTCAACGTACATGTATATCAAACACACATGCAGGTGTTTTTTTTTTCCCTCCACCTGGATTATTGAAACAGTGGCATAGACTGTGAAAAATTCCTAATTGGATTTCCCTTTTTGAGATAACCGCAAGGAAAATTATCAGAGCGAGGCCGTGCCGACATGTTCCAAAACACTCATAGAACATTGTATGCTTTGTTCGCCATTAGAATTGTTGAAACAGTAATCATAAAAACACATTATTTCAGCCCAAAGGGCAAGTGCTGTGAATTGAATTCACCGAATCCCTGAGTGCCCCTTGCTCACATGTTGCCGATTATGCCTTAATTGTTTCCAAGTCCTGAAGAAATTTTTTTCTAAAAATTTAGAAATTTGTGGGGGCCACAAATTTGACAAATCACTTTTTTGTCCACAAACATTAAAGACGAACAGGCGGGTACTGGGAGGTGAGGTGGGCGGTTAGGGGATATTGAAAAGGAACTTTTCTTGTCATCTTTTTTTTTCTTGTCCTTGATAGCACACCTTTGCAGAAGTATAAATAAAGGCCTTCGAACAAGTCTGGTATTGTCAGCTCCGGCTGATCGTTTGCCAGCTCTTTGCTTCTTTTTTTCATTACTTAATTGAAAAATTGAGCGCGACCCGGGCCAAGAATTACAGTGAAATGCTAAATACATTGAGGTGTTGGCATGTCGCTCGCTCTGGCACTTGTGACTGTGAGCGCTGGTGAGTTTCTGCTGAATGTCTGCTTTTGATTTATTAGGTAGGGTTAACAGAGTGGCTCCGGGACGACGACCTGCACCCGTGGAGGGAAGATGAGCTCAGAGCCCTGGTATCCGGGTGGGGGGTGGATGTGTGCGGTGGTGGTGGGGGGGGGGCGGGGTGGGTCAGTGTTGGGGGACGCTTTTTGAGGGCATGTTGGTGGCACTGCGTTTTCTGAAATGTTTCGACATTTTTTTTCCCCCCCGTCTTGAAGGGTGCTCCGTCGGACGGTCAGAGCAGAGTGAGTAAAAGCAGGCTGCAGGAGGGGAGTGGGCCAAGCTAAGCACGGAAATATTTTTTGCCCTGTTAATTCCAGTGCCTGGCGGCCACCCGGACCCGGTTGGCTTTTTTATTTATTTTATTTGTTTTTTCTTCTTCGGTGAAAGCCACCAGCAAATGGACTGATTGCGTCTAAGAGTCAGGTCTGGAGATACAGAAAAAGGTCCATCATTGATGGTTATGCACAGCGATTTACACAGAGGGGGACAACTCAGCACACCCAAATCCATTCAGCTCTGAAGCGCATGGCTCCTGGTTGTCGCACTTGCTGTTTTTGGGACCCCCCATCCTGTGTCTCAGCTGTCCCCCAGATGTCCGCCATGTGTGTTACCCCACCTTTCCTCGATCACCAGTCCTGTAGCGTTCACACCCCCTAAAGCCCAGCGTGCCAAAGCATACGTGAGCCCAGGTTATTCGACTGCGCTTTAAGTGGACTGAGGCTGTCGGAGGAATAGCGAGGCGTACAGTGCAGCCGGCTGCCAGGTGCTGCTTCAGTGACTTACGATTACCGAGTTTGTTTTCTCTGAAAAGACTGAGCCCGCACAGACCGCCTCGTCGGAGAAAATGAACCATGATTTCCTGGTGAAATGACCTGTTGCAATGAAAGGAACTCCACTGATACAAAATGATTAGTGAATTACAAGGTTGGTTTCATATCCCCCCCACCACTACTACCCCCACCCCCTTGCCCCCCTGATTAACCACCACCCCTGCCCTAAGTCAACAAGCTCTTCGAAACCATGGGGACCTCTGTTTGGCTGCTCGTTTCCGTGGCTCCCGGAATGAGTCGCTGTGTGATGGCTTTCATTCGTCTGCCTCATTACACCAGAGAAACTGTAAATTGGAGGTCCTGATTTTGAAATGGCAAATTATCTCTGACTATAACCGCACGCTTTGGGAAGATCATAATCAGGCGTTGGGAGGGATTTGGAATTTTACAGGAAATAGACTGTAGTAGTGCGTGTTTGTGTGTGTGTGTGTGTGTGTGTCTCTGTGTATGTGTGTGTGCTTCCAGAATGAAAGGCTAGCCTTCCAGGTGGATCAAAATCCATAACAGAATTCCCCAGAGTATGGTGTTTTCACAGACTGGGACTTCTCAGTTTCTGTATTTGGCAGGTAACCTTATCGAGAGTGATTCAATAGGCTGTCATGGAAAGGTACACATAATGCATATCATTGGAGTTGCAAGAACAAGGGCTTAGGATAGCAAATAACATATCAGTGATAAAGCATCAAGTGAAAAGAACAGTGAATAAGTGTACAAACAAGTCTGATACAAAATCCAAGTGTATGTTTAAAATGATTATAACAGAAGAAATAATCATTTAGCATAGGAACTTTACTCCCAGTCTCTCCCTGTTCTTCAGACAGTGTGCCCACAACTGTATTGGTCTGGTTTTGTGTGGACGCATGAGAGGCAGGTCTGATTTTCATTCCTGTTTTGGGTTAATTATTCCCATGCACTTCAGTTTCACTGGCTCTTATTATGGGGATGGAGATATGTCTTTCTTTTGTGTAGAAGAAAATATTTGACTGTTTTCTCTATGAATTAGTTAGAAAAACACAATTTTTAAAACAACCTAATTGAATAATTCAGGTAAATTCACTGCACAAACATACATTTCCATGCAAGTTAATAGGATTAACGACTTCCACTTAACCTTCTGTTTACATTTCAGGGGATATTTAGATTTCCATCTCTAAGTCAACATCCTTTACCTTCTGAAAAGTTGTCAGCGTCTAGGCCATTGCCACATTGATTAATGTGGAATGACAAGACTGTGGACACCAACCCGCAGTGACATTATTGTAGCTCGAGACCGCATTCTAAAACATCTTGCACCATGTAGTGTGAAAGCATTTTGGTGACCTGTGCAGTCAAACCGCAGATATTCTATTATGACCAGATATTCAGCTCCAGCCTAAGAGGCTCCAGTTGGTAACAGAAGGTTCCGGTGCTGTCTTGTGTTACTGTGCTGACTGTAGATGCTCTGTTTTAGACCATACCCCTTCAGGAATGTTCGTAAGGAGCCAGCAATCAGAACACTTGTGACTTCAATGGTGAAGACAGAATATTACACACACACTGAGCTGACTCTCTGGTCCATATACAGAAAATCAAACCAAGTCCACCAAAGATGAGGTTGGTCTTGTATCAACAGAAGCCTTAGAACCAGAGAACATTCCAGAACGTAGAGTCTGTGCGAATCGTGTGTTTTGCTGTCGTTGTCTTTTATTAACTTCATTCATGCCTCCAAAAGAGAACTGTCTGTGACTGGTCTCTCTCCATCCTTGTTAGCCAGCTGGTTACTCCTTTATCAGACTTACTGTACAGACTGACTGTACAGACTGTAAATGATAAGCCTATCAGCAATGCTGTATTTCCCAGAGCACTTCACCGATAATCCCTCAGGTACCAGGTACTGTTTTTAAACCTAAAAGCTTTATTTTAAGAAAAACCTAACATTCAAAAATTGTTTGTCTCTTTTATTTCATTTCCGGCTATGCGAAGGAGAGTACAGCAATATTATTCTCTATGTTAAGGTATGATGCATTTGCAAAGCAACAGGAACATGTTACGTATCACAGGTGTAAAAGTTTGCTAAGGTTAGGTCTAAACTGATGTTCTCTTTCATGTCATCAATCAGACTTGATGAGAGCTGAATGCATTTGGGCTTCATGAATTTCATTCCAGCCATCAAGGTGTTTTTCCTTTCCAATTTATCAATTTATCAGCCTCTCCTTTATTTCTGCACCCTCTGGTCTAATGATAATTGAGTGAATTGAGTGCATATTAAGCCACTCAAAATATAGTAGTTTTTTTCCCCAACACGTTTGCTCTCAGCACTTCTGGGTGTGTGCATTTGTAAGGGAGCTATAGAGATCATTTGGGGTTGCATTTTCATTCCAACATCGTTATGCGCAAGGCTTGAACTTCACATACCGTAAACCGGGGAGGTTTCTCAATGTGTACAGCAACGTGTCTCATTGGCTGAATCGCTACATGTTGTCATTGAATGCGACAGGTCTGGCACATGCTGTTCTTGGGTTTCCTGTGAAATGTTGCCCTCTTCAGCTGAGTTTGCTTGTCCCTCTGGACTCGGCTTCATTCTTGCTTACTCTGCGGTGATCAGTGCTGTTATTGCCTCACTCCCAGCATCGCAGTCCTGAAAGAAAGCCTAACGGTGAATCAGAGATCCTAGAAAGCCAGGTAGGAATGCGGGCGCAGCAGTCATGCTCATAAGACAACTCCGAAATCAACTAATCAGTCAATTCATGCGAAGGACTGAAATTCAATTCATGAATCAGAGGTCACTCATCGTTTTCTGTGGAGGTTTTTCAATGAATGAGCTGAATTTCAGTTCATTTCACGGGCTGACTGAATTGAAATGGAATTTACTCCCAACTCTGACATAAAATCATTTTTTGCCCCCAATGTATAATAACGGTCTTTTCCAACAGAAAGTTACAGTGCCCCATTTGAAAACCATGGCATGCCATCTCCTGGCAAAACAGAGAGAGATCAGAAAGGTGACATCACTCCCCAGAGTGGCACCGAGAGCGTAAGCATTCTCCAGCCCCAGTATTTCCCTCTATCAGTCCCTGCGGGGGTGAGGCCGTGACTGGCGCACATGGGCCAGTGGCTGTCTAGATCAAACGTGTGGAAAGCCATGAAAGCGACACTCTTCTGGATGAACGCTGGAACACTGCAGGTTTGAAGCCCAACCCCGCCTCCCTCCCCAAACTCCACCCCTCACTTTCAAACAAAGCGGCTTTGCCTTGGGAGTCCAGGGATATGCAAAAACGTCGGGGCCGAAAAGAGAAAACACATGTCGAAGCTGGCAGAAAAGCTGACCCAGGATTTCCTTGATTCCACCAGTAATGATCTTTGTCTGCAGGCCGTTCGGGAGATACTCCGCAGGCTTTGACGCCATGCGTTCAGCTGGCTTTCAGGTCTAACATTGCTCCACCACTCAAAGTAAATAACAAGGACACCTTCCGCTTAATGTCACGCAGGGCAGTTCAGAGAAAATCGATGTGATCGCCAAAACCGTATTCATGACTCTGGGAAGAAAAATTTCCAATTTGATTGTTTTCACACTGAAAGCGACACTTCTCATATTGAATTAATAAAGTGATATGACTAACGCCATTTGCTGTTGTGGTATATGGAGGTATTCTACATTTTAAAAATTATATTCACTGAATTTGTGAGAAATTGTGTTCAAATTTATCACCGTTATTTTGATGTTCTCAGAATTGAACCCAGCAATTTTTGTTGCCCTATTTTGTTTTTAAATATCTATTTTGCAGTGTTTTTTTTCAAACATGTCTGGTAGTTTTTATTCATAGGCAAAAAATATCTAAGGATATTGAAGATTTACATGTAACACCGAAGAGTCCATTTTCAGCCAAGTTTTAGTTTGTAAGAAAACAAAATGCTGAAAATAAATGGATATGAGGAGATTAACAGGGTTCCTCTCTTAGTTACATCAGAAATGCACCATCGGCATTTGAACATTGTATTAGCTGATGAGCTACCATTAGAGACATCTACTCATCTAGCAATAATTGCTACTTGCTTTTTTTAAATCATAATTGTTTGATTACATATTTACATTACATTGCCAGATTTCTTTGAAACAGTTCTTTGTTTTATCAGAAGAAATCCTTTGTGCAAGTGTCCGTTTCCAAAGTTTTAGTTCAAACACTAGAAAGGGTGGGCATTCTTTGTACCCGTTTTTTTCAAAATTTTTGCAGGGAGAACTGTAGAAAATATACGCCCTGTATTTTTCCTGCCTGGCCGTGAGTTGAGGGTCCTTGTAGTCAGTCATCATGACTTAACGGCAGAATCCAGAGTGACTTCCAGCTGATTGACACAGGCAGCGGCTGCACTTCAGCCTTTCATTCACGGCAGAGTCACCCGATCCGTGAGTAAACTGGAGCACGCATCATCGCTACATGGATATTGGAAGAGGGCTTGTTTTGATTTCCCCTTCAAGAACTCCCAAAAGACAGCGGTTGTGGGATTTCTGACCGACTTGGTCCTTCTCTGCCCGCTTTGTATGTTTTGGTCCAGGTGGTGTTACATTCTACCAGCTTTTTGGCCCCCGGTGACTCGCCCGGGCCTTCCCAGGTAGTGCTACGGGTGGCCAGCGAGCCGAGTTCGCACGATGACACCTGCGCCTCGTGGCCGCAGCGCCATCTAGTGGGCGAACCCCACACGGGCCGTGGCGAGCAGCTGGCCGGAATGCGTGACAGTTCGGCGGTGGGATTAATAACTGTCCGTCACTGGTCAGCGCTCTGATCGATAGCCCGTCAGACTGCTCTCCTTTGCCTGTTTAATCGGACAGATGTCTTGCCTTGCGTCCATCACAAACACGGCATGGTCTCTGCTCAATGTCTGGAGGAGGCCCAGGAGAAGTGTTAATTGGGGTACGTGTAACAATAGAATTAGCTGTCACTGAAAAGGGGAGCGTTTTCCATTTCGGAGTGTGGTTTGCGTTAGACAAATAAGATGGTCTTAATTGCAGAGGTATTGGATCGCCGAGCAGTGCTACATGGCTCTCTCTGCGAGCCAGGTTCGCACTTAGGGACAGTGGATGGATTTCGACTTGGGCAGCGCCGGTGATTGTGCTTGGCTTGGGCCACTGGCGCGGGATTAACGTAGTTATGCACGTAGAGGCCTGTGCTCTTTTAAATTACTATGGGGGGATAAAGGACCTACAGTGTCGAAGCCCCTGTGATAACACTTGGAGGCCACCGGGGGAGCCGTCCCCCTGAAGCCTTGGGTTTCCAGCGGGGAAGTTCACAAGCCGCTCTGGTGCAACCCTGTGCTGCCTTAGCCCTCACTCATTGCAGTCAGGAATGTGTGGCTGGTACATGAGGGTGTTACCAAATGACAAGACCTCAAAAGGAAAACGATGATTAAGGTACCAGCCTTTTCCATGTATGTGCCAGGGGAAGGGGGCTTGAGTAGAGTTTCTTGATAGGGTCGAACTCCTAAGGCTGCAGTTCCACCCTGGCTTTTGTCCAGCCGTGAACGCGGGATGCCTGCCTTCCTTAAACACGACACGTGGCGTGACCCGAGCGGGCACCGCACGAGGTGGGCTGCAGGGATGGATTGCATGATTCAGGCGAGCTCGGCGCCAGGAGCCGTAGGTGGGCTGTTTTCAGGGTTCACGACTCGCTGAAAAAGCAGCCTGACAAATATCACATTGCACGTGTCTGCAACCGGAGCAAACATGGGACTTTTCCTCCAAAATCCTTCCTGTAGTACAGCAACATTTATATACACCTATATACGTGTGTACACCTGCCAGAATATATGTCAGAAGGGGATGAAAATAAACTCTGACAATAATAATGCAAATATATGATGCAGTCAGTTGGCATGTCACCCGCTAGCAGCCATTTCCAAAGTCAGGTGGGGATAAAGAGGCGAGGGGTGGGGGCAGGTACAGGGGGCACAGAGAGAGAGTGGCCTTTTCCTCAGGGCCGAGGGTCCGTGTGGAGCTGCGTTGCGTGTGTGTGTCCTATAAGCACAGAGTTGGGATTGTCAACGGCGGAAAATATACTGTGTGAGCACTGTGGCAGGGTCTCTCCGCGCCAGGACACACAAATCTCATCCACCCCACCGAAAAAAAAAAAAGAAACCCTGGCGTCCTCCCCTCCTTCTGGCATGGGACACGGCGGCGAGAGCCTGATTTTAATTAGCAAGGCATTTATGAATAACATCCTCTGAGGATTAGAGATTGTTGTTATAGGGTTTGCGCAAGGAAAACGACTTAACCCTCCACGTGTTCCGACGCGGTGGCGCACCTTGTGCAGATATCCAGTGTCGCGACCGCACGGCCTGCTGGGACGGCGTGTGTATCGGGCCGGAAAAGGCGTGCCTGTATCCTCCAAGCACGGGCCTTCATATGGACGCCGTCAGCAGCGCACAAGGGCGATTCCATCCCCAAGCGCTGCCCACCTAACTGCGGATTGCCGGCAGGCTTGATGCGCCTGTGGCAGGATGATACTGGGTCTGCCCTGGCTGGGTTAAATTAAGTTCATAACACACTGAACACTGATTCAGCTCAGTTGTCAGAGCCGTTTTAGCGCCGATCCGAGAGCCTCTGGGCGTCACATTACTGCGGCTTACTTCAGCCTATAAATGGAAGGTGATACACGACATTGGAAGTCGCGCGACTTTGAACAGTGCTTAAAAGGCATTACGCGCATATATATGGAAATATAAAAATGGCTTTATGATTTCTAAATGAGGTGCATACGGAATCCCCAAAGTGCCTTTCTGTAAATATTTTCACACCTCCGTGTCACAGAGGGCAGCCGAGTGCCATTCGAAGGCTCCCGATGCCAGAGGAACGGAGACAAAGCTGCTTTCCACATCGGCTCTCCCTGCGGTTCGAACGGCACTCTTTATAAAGTGATATATAGCCAGGGCGATAAAACCCCTTCTCCTTCACTTACATTCGTTCCTTTGGCCTCTGTGCCCTTTTTTCCCCCTGTCTGCTGTGCCCTGCTGTGAGATCTGCACTCTTCAAGGATACTCTGCCGTTTGAGGGCAGTTTTCATTTTTATTGCGTTTCCAGGGACCATATAAACTTGGTCTTCATGGCGGCTCCAGCCGGGCAGGACTCCAAGTGTCAGGCAGATTCCCTTGCCTCTCAATCGCAATCCATTCATCTATTACATCTTAAAAAGTGTCTGCGCTCCTTACGAAATGGACAACCTGAATAAACATTCGGTCCTCTCTCATCCCATACATATTATGAAGACCTTTGGGGTCTTTCTAAGTGTTCAGCTTGATGTATTAGGTGACACCGTCATTCAGGGTGGATTAGATAGCTGGAGCATTGTATGAACTTGGTTTGAGCCTGGGTATTCAGAGCTGACTGTACATAGGAATCCCAAAAGTCTCACATGTGAATGTCTCTCAGGCCTAATTCAGCTTGAGTTGTTTGCCAGTGTTTCTGTTAACCTAGTCTCCACATTTCAGTTCATCTTTGTCAGATGGAAGTGTGATGTGGGCCCATACGAAAATATTGCAGATTTGGAGCATGCACAATGGCACGCAGCCAAAATGACTACAAATGGGTCAGAACAAACCATGAGGTCAGTGGATCGTGTGGATTTTGGCAGACATGCACTGGAAGGTGATTGAAGAAAATATGTCCTCAATAATACGTACAGTACACATTAAGAGCGTCTGTTTGTATACGTGTGAGGCTGCACAGCAGTGATAATGTATGTTATGTATGTGTGTGTAGAGGCTATGTAAACACATGAGTAAAGTTTAAATATGGAGGATGAAGGAAGGTACTGAACCTCAGAACTATGTTTTCCCCGTCCTTCCCCCGCCCTTTTTCCTGTTTATTAAGTAATTATTTTAAATGATTTATTTACATGTATTAAATCATGTAGGATGGTAATAACTCTAAGGGCTTCATGTCTGATTTATTATTCAGTGTGTTTATAGGCGTTACATATTTAAAGTCCATATTAATCCTAAAATAACACATTTTGAATCAGTGCAAATGTGAGGGTGGTGATGGCACACCGGTGCTAGAATGTATGTGAAAGTTCAATAAATCACACACCTTATGGTAAGGGTTCACTTTTGGTCCCCTGTTTAATCAAATGCAATGCTCTGAGTAACAAAGCCAAGCAAATACTACACTTTTTCATGTCTGGTAGTGATATGTGATCAGTATAGGTAAAGTTAAGGAAAATCATTGTGAGAGAGGCAAAAGAATGTAGCACCTGCTTGTAGTCCTTATTCAAAGCAAATGACTTAACACTTTGGGTTAGATTTAATGGAAGTTAATGTGCCGTTATGGCACTGTGAGTCATTTGTTCATGACCCTAAAATGCACTTGTGTTCCTTTATTCTTGGTTCGCCCCTGCTGCGCTGTTCCGACCTGCCAGTTCAAATCCCCTTGCTAGTCCATTGCTGTGCTAAATTTGTCTGGGCTATTCACGATGTGAACAGTTTTTGAGAAGAGTGAGAAAGCGGCTTTGGCCAAAAGCGATCTGCTTTTAATTCATAGTTACTCGTAGCCATTTGTTTCCAGTTTGTCATGAAAATAACCTTTTTTTTCAGATTTCTATTGTTCTTGGTCTGGCTTTTCTCTATCTGTCTTGTCATGACTGATGCTTTTGATTTAATCCATGTTTCATGACATCTCTTAACCCGTATCCGCTCTTTTATTAGCTACATGTTCACTGATATATTGTTACAATATTTCAAGGCAATCACAGGGAGGAATTTGTTATGAAATGCATTGAGGAATACAGCTTTGATTAGTCATGCGACAGTGATTGTTTTGTTGTACACTTTCAGCGTGGGCATGTTTGTGGATGCTGCCTTTTCAGTTGGTTTTTAAAGATGTTTTTTCCATGTCCTGCCTGGAGCTAAGGAGCTGGACATTTGGAATATTTTCTTTGTGCAGTTCTTTGGACATGTGATTGCAACGTGGCATGGAATGCACATGTTTAAACACCGTTCTACTGTCCATTATTACATAAGCACTGCATCACTGTATTAGCTAATGAGGGGATTGGGCACTCAACTGATCAGGTGATTCAATGTATTATACATCAAGCCACATAAAGGAGCCAGTATGCCCCATTTTGTGCCACATTTGTGCTGTCAACATGTTGGAGACTGGACTAAGTAAGCACACTGTCGCATACAGCCAGCATTTTGGCAAGACATTACAGCCAAACACAACTACCCTATAATGACAGACCAGGATTTGGTATGGGATAATATGTAGCATCCAAAGCCCAATGAACAATAACATGATGGACCCCAACTGAAACTCATTAACACGTGTGACCACCAGGGGGAGTAAAATGTACATCTGGGCAGAAGTGTGGTAAGGAACAGGGCTTGTAAGCCAATGGTTGCAGGTTTAATTCCCAGAATGCCTACTGCTGCTGTACCTGTGAGGTAAATTAGTATATATCCAGCTGTAAAAATGAATAACATGAAAGTTGCAGGCTGTGGAAGTCTGTCTGGATAAGAGCATCTGCTAAGCAAATGTAATTCATTGCTGCAAACCAGGTTACAGATTACAGCCAACAGGATTCTGCCCCTTCTCCTTGTAAGCATGTGCTTCTCTACTGTTCTTTCAGTGCATCATCCCAACTCATTTCTCAATGGGGCTCAAGTCTTGTAAATGGGACAATCATTATTGGTGCTTTTTCATTTGACGAGTATACCTTAATTCAGCGTTTCCCAAACCTCTCCTGGAGGACCACTTGTCCTGCATGCTTTAGATCTCTCCCTGCTCCAACACAGCTGATTCAAGTGATCGATATGAACTCCTGAAGCTGCTTAATAACAAACTGATCATTTAAATCAGCTGTTTGGAGCAGGGAGAGATCTAAAACATGCAGGGCAAGTGGTCCTCCAGGAGAGGTTTGGGAAACGCTGCCTTAATTGATAGCCCTTTGCTTTTTCACCCCAGCTTGGGCACATGATAAGCATTAAGCTCACGTCACCATGAGGAACACGCAATCCTGCAATCATGTCCGAGAGTGCACGACAGGAGAACCATTGCTGATTGGAGGATTGCTGCATCTGTCACTGATGACAACTGATGAATCTCTCAGATGTTCTGACAGAGCGGACAGACCATGACAGAATCCCGGAGGGCTTAAGCTCGCCCTAGCCTGGTGGGACAAAGGTAGTGGTTTCCCAATGTCATTGAATGACATAGCCCAGTGTCACACTAGCACTGTCTGGGCACTAGAGCTCTGCACTCGAAAGTGTCTTTACCAGCCGACACACTAAGGAGCCTGTGGATCCTAATAATCTGGTGAGATATAGTTCCTTGCTTTGGTGTACAAAAGAACACAAGCAGATTCATGATCGCAGCGTTCACAGTGTTTGAGCCAGGCGCTTGTGTCTGCGGATGATCAGATGTTTGTTTGTTTGAGGTTTTTCTGGCACCGTGGGACAAACCCATCACAGAGGAACAAAAGAGACTATTGTTTTTTTTTTGAGCAGCCACGCCAGCTGCTTTGTATATGGCTGCAGTTCTCATGCAGAGTCCGTTCTCATTTGTTTTAAAATCTATATTTGTGTTATTTCTTTTTTTTTTTCTTGTCAATGGGAAATTGATCAGCAGTCATATTTCTGCGGGTGGTAAAAGTTAGTCTAAGGCTGAGTTTTCCTCTGTTCCTTCTGCGGTCAACTCAGTATGGATTCAGCATTGCTGGGCAGGTTACTGCTGAAGTTTCTTTTCCAAGATCAACCTGACTTGGGGAGTCTGCATTCAACATTTTTTTTTTTCAGTGGTTCAAAAATTCATTCTTGAAAGGATCTTGGCCCTCTGAAATGCTGGAGTTCATAGAGGCAACTGCTGTATTCCCTCAATACCGATCACAATGAAAGCTGAAGTTGATAGCGGGAATGGGAATGTTACTTTCGGAGGAGAAGCTTCTCACCCTTAATCGTGTTCTCTGTAGTCTGACCTCTATTTGTCCTGTAAGACTTCAGCAGTAATATCAGTTTATTATAAACACCCTGGCATTATGATTTAGATTATGGCATTATGGTTTAGAGATCTCTTTTTGAATTTTGAAAAGTTTTTTGCTGTTTGAATTAAGTACGAAAAGTCTGACAGTTTGAGAAGATGTCCAAGAAGGATTTTTGTTTTTCCTTTCAGGGGTGGGGCTTGGGGTACCACCCAGAGAAAGAGCTGGCTCGGAGAGGGGTGTTCATCATTTACAACGATGCCCAGTTGACTATCAGAATGACTGACTAGGGAATCATCCAATCAAATTTCAGTTTGAGATGGAAGAGAATACATTCCACAGGAACAAGCATATTTGTGTATGTTACAGTGCGACCAATGGGCAGCAAGACAGTCATGTGGTGTTGGAATGATACTGAAATGTCCTCTGAAAAAGTACTCTGAGAGAGTTAGGAAAGCCAGTTTGGTAATGGCGTTATGAGAGGAAGATACTGTTGCAAATTTGTTCTAGGTGCCATTTTCAGAGGGGCTTTCTGAAGAAACACAAAAAATTCCCAGCAAGGCCAGATCCAAAGCCAAATGTTCCTGCTCTTTGCCAGCGAAGTGGAAGTGTTTGTCCAGCATTTCCAGGCTATAGCTTGTGATAGTTACCTGAGGCTCACTGGCAGCACAAGGTTTGGGAAATTGCACTGTTCCCATTATGTTACCCTGGCATTTGTTACAGTTTTTTCATAATTTTGCCCTGGAGTATATGTCTGTTATTCATCTTCTCCTTCTGTGTGTATCCGTGAATTAAATTACAATCAAAATTTATTTTAATTTTTTTTTTTTTTCCAGATTTTTTTTTCATTGTATTGCACACATCAGCACACTGAGACACTGTTGACTACCAAATGGAGATTTTGCTTTGTTTTCGCCAATTTTACAGAGTTGACTATGAGTGTCAGATTGCTTGTCATGTGTAAACTTCTGTGGTATTTGAAATTAGCATACCCTATATAAGTAAAATATTAGATGTGTATAACAAAATTGATTGCATATATATCATATACTGCAATATGGGTAATTACATACATAAAAGTGAAAATAAGTGGAATCATATTTTATTACATTCAGTATAATTTTACATATATCAAGAATATGTTCTTTGACATGAGATCCTAAATTCTAATACTTTTTAGAATTATTTGCCCTAAACTTTTTTGTTTAGGGCAGATAATGTTGTTCTAAGACTGTCCCTCAGTCTTGAATTTTATTACAGATATTTTATGATAATTGCCATGTCAGACCTCATGCGTTTATGGCTTAAATTACAAATTATATCAGGATGACAAACACCCATGAGGCAGAATATTCAGAAGTAGTTGCTGGGCATGGATGTAAGTGTCTTTTATTTATTATCTTGTCATTTTTCTGCAGCAGACAGCTTCCTGTTGATGTACTTTCCGGGGTGGTTTTGATGTCACCAAATGGGGTGTCACTGTACTGTGTTACATGCTCAGTGCACACAGTCTGAAACATTTCTGATAAACGGCTGCATTTTTTCGGGGTTCTGTGGTCCTCTATCTGATTCAATTTTTCTCCTCCGTTTTTTTCCCCCAAGCATCACGGCGCCATTGGCTTGAGGCAAACTTGTCTCCCTCGGCCTCTGCCAAGGCCCCCACTTTCGGCCTGTGAAGTGGATCATTGTAACAGATACCAATGGGCAGCAAGTTCAAAGTTATTTCTGAATTTTTTTTTTTCTTCTTTCTGAATTTTATGATTGCCTTTCCTGCCTCCTCTCAGAATAATGGCCCCTCTGTTGAACCTGCCGGGCCGCCTGGCCCCGCCCTTTTTCACCATTTGCACCGTTTCAGCAAAAAAATGTAATTCACGGAAGGCAGTGCCATGCTAAACTCGGCAGATAGGACACAGCTGATTCACAAGGGGGCGGAGACAACTTTGGCCAATGTAAGGGCTGTGAGAAGTGACAGACAGAGTGAAAAGAAACACTATCAACACCATCCTGAGGTCCCTGTACCTCCACTCCTTTAGCTACTTGAACTGCATACACATTTATTTTTTCTCAGTTACTGACCCCGGATCAGCTTCCGCTTTTGCCACGTGATAGTTAAGAATAAGAACAGGGCTGAATAAGGTGTTCCTGGATCAGCTGCTTAGGATAATACATGGAGCAGTAGTACTAAGCGTCAGTTGGAGAAAATGGGAATCAGTCACATTGATTAAAGTCCTGTCTTCATGTGGGTTTAGACCTGTCTCTGTGTGCGCTAAGCTGTCAGATGTTCTTAATTTGATACAAACAGGAGTTAGGATTCATAGCAATCCACAGCAATTATATAAATATCTGTTTTTTACTGCATACTGTAGCTAAAGTTACATTCCCACTGGATGTTTTGCACTGAAGAGGCCTTGGTGATGATGATGATAATGATGATGATGGATTTAACAGCCCATGTGCACCTAAGAAACAAACGAAGGAACATTTGCACTGGGGATATACAGTAATCATTTCACAGGCACATTTCAAATTAATCTACCATAACTGTGAACCTGCACTGAGATTATACACCATGGAGCCAAACCCAGAGATGGAGAGTTCTGAAACTCAAGCACTATTGCTGACAGAAATCCCTTTGATTTATTGCATTTTTTATTCTTCTAAATTAGATCAATTGCAAAAAAAAGTGCAAACAGCACTTTCCTTCATCTTACAGCATTTAGTAGCAGAACCACAGCCTTCCTTACCCAATCAACCAATTAATGGGTGTAAATCAGTCGATTTAGTAGCTTGCAGCTGCTAATTTAGTTCGGCCTTGCTGCATTTAAACCTGTAATTCGAATTGTTGATTGCCAATTTTTGTTCTTCGGATTCTTCAGAACTTTAGATTTCTGATGATCAATAATGCTGTTATATATTCCGTGTGTTTCTCATAATTTATAAGGATGTTACAACAGGGGAAAGTGAGGCAGCTGTTAATTAATGACTTAATGGTGAAATACTCTTTGTTATAAAAAATTCATAAATATTTTATCCATGAATTCAGCGATACTTACTTGTAGATATTTATAGTGCTTTGTATGTATGTATTTACCGTCAGATGTACTGTGCATCTAATGGTCATTTGAATGGAAAGATGTACGCACGTAAATTCAATAGATTCGCACAGAGAGTGAGCGAGGGTGAAAGAGAGAGAGAGAGGGAGAGAGAGGAGTGTGAGGGAGCACAGCTTTCTTGCATTAAACAGCAGGCCTGTCCCAATACTTATTCCTCACTTTCCTTAACAGCCCTCGGAACCCCAGTAACTACTGACTAAAGATGCTGGAGAGGCATTTAATGGGTACAAATTAGGGCTAAAAAGAAAAAGATGGGTATATAAAGTTAAAATGGCAATCTCTCACACATGCTAATTTCCTCTTTTCAAAAAAGCTTCATAAATCTAATGCTTTGATCACAAGTGGCTTGAGTTATGCTGCGTTTGACCTTTTAAAATATACATCATCGAGTGGTTTAAATGGAGGGGAAAATCTTCAAAAATTGTACATTGGCAAATACAATGTAATTTCTCCCACCGGCCCCGCCCTGGCTCCCTGTACTCTGAACGGGTCGGCTACCCATTCTCGTTGCAACTTGTGTCGAATGTCTTCATCGTTAGTGTCATAACACTGTCATAGAGGCTATAAAATACCACATAAAGTGTCTGCAGCCACTGTTCCATGTGACATTACAGTACATGCAGGTTGGGAACAGGACGAACAGTTGGTTTTGTATTCAGTCTAGCCGTGTCATGATCGTGAATTCTTTATGATGTAGTCTGACATTTATGGAGATCACGTGACACTATAGTGATAGGTATAAATCTCGCTGTAGACTCTCCATTACTGCTCTGATATTGTGACAATACTTAATGTCTTGAGCATGTTTGCAATTTTTTGCACCCATACTCTGATGTCAGAGGACTCAGTGCTTGCTCATCCCAGTCCTCCCCACCCCCACCCTGTCTCCAGGTCTGAAGGTCATGAGATGGGACACTCTCACAAAAGTGAAAAAACAGTTAGCATCTGCGGCTCCATGAGCCGTTTTCTTCAATGGAGAAGCTTGAAATGACTGCAGGGCTGGCTCTCTTTTCAGCATTCCTTTGAGTCCGTCCTTTATGCCAGTGGGCATTGTTCATTTTCATGGGGGTTTTTTGAACGTCGCCTATGGCCCAGTATTTTTCTGCCCATGTAACTGGCAAAGGCTCTCCAGGTCCTTATACAGTCACACCACTGAGCAAGTCAGTAAAATTTAGGTTTCATGTTACTGAATCATCTGGAAAATAAATAGGAGTGACTTGTAAAAACGTTGTTTTCGGTCATTTTAAATCCAGGTAGCTTAAATATAATTAATCAAATCACCTGCCTTTGAGGTGAAATAGCTGAACCAGCGAGTTATGACTCAGTCGGACACAACCGAGGCAGTGTGAGAGCTGCCATGCTGCTGATAGTTGACTACGTTCTTGGCTGTTTTTCGCTTGCCGCAAGACCAAGAAAGGCATTTTTGTCTTGAAATATATTCTTTTAGGGTAGGAAACCTTGGAAAATACTCTCAAGCTCCTTTTGGAGCGGTCACAAAGCACTTTTTAAAAAGTCCATTTTCAGATTAAAGAGCCACTGTAGCTCTAAAAGAGAGTGAGCCAGTTGCTCTTGCTCTGGTGCTGTCTAAGAGACTTTTTGGATCCTCGGCAGCCCCTGACCTACCCAGCGCTGAAAGCATGTTGTCTTAGGTGAAGCCACAGCAAAGTGCCGTTCAGCTGCGCAGTCTGGGGTTTAAAGCCTTGTCAGTGCTCAGCAAAAGCTTGAGCAGAATTGATAACTCCACTCGACAACGTCCGTCTCTGCGTTTTTACGTAATTTAGCTATTGCTCTGTCACTTCCAGCATTCGTGAGCCAAGACAAAACAAAAAAACAGCCAGGTCAAGGCATGGAGAACTAATGGGGGTGATTAAAAGATTCTATATTTTTGGTTTAAGGTGAACTTGAGAAACAGGCTGTTATGTGATACTTAGGCCACATCTCCCACAGAACAGCATCTGGGGCATTGTTTTTCTGTTTGGTCTGGAGGGAACACTACCCCCTGTTGGCTGAAGAACACCACCACTTGAACCAACAACCTGGTTTTCCTCGGAAGTTTCCTTTCTCAACACTACCCAAACCCAACCATGCTGTGCCTCAGCCTAGCTGCTACCAATGGGAAAATACCTAGAAATTAGACAGTGATGGCTGCACCACCTCCACTTGAAGCGAGAGACCTGTTCAGAAGCTCCCCTTGGTAGGTGGCTTAATAATGAGAGGTCTTAGTGTTTCTAGCGTCACAGGACAACCATTTTTCCTGCCTAATAAGGAGAAAGCCTTGCTAAACTACAAATGAATCAACAAGACTTTGGATCTTATTAGATAGTTTTTGCCTCGAGTTATTTCCTGAAACACTGTCCTCTTGAATGTTAAAAAAAGATTGTAATGTGAGTGAATTGGTTACAGATATTTCATGGCCGTTTATTTCAACTCATGCTGCACTTAACTTTTAAATATTGTCTGTTATTCGTTGTTTCACTTTTGATTAGAGCAAAACTTGCAGGGTGACCGACAGCAGTGAGTTTGTCTGATCACACAAGATGCAGAGTGACTGCCTTTCAGTGGTTCTGTAGCCTTATTTGGTTTCATAATGACAGCAGAATTACATTTTATTGTTTTTAATCTGAGTTTCATCTTTATTTGAGCTGTGGTGTGGTGTATGTGTCGGTAGCAGGGGAGTTTGGCTGTGTGTGGTCTTGGTGTCTTGCGTGTACACAGTGGCACTGTCACGGCTGCCACTTGTTCATGTTTTTCAAGTTTATAGGCGAGCAAATATGGTTATATGAAAAATACCAGCGCGGAAAAACATCAAAAGTGAAATTGACCAAACTGGAAAGGAAGCAATTTGGTCCCAGTGTCGAAAGCATCCTGACTCCTGATTTTAATAACAATAAATGTCCATGTTGCAAAAATAAACCAACAGGAGAAAAGTGAGAGTTGTGATGTGGGGAGCGTCTCTGCTAAATGACGCAAATAAGTGAAACTCCGTTGGAGCCAACTGACATTGTATAAGAAACAACAACATGAAGGAACTGGCTGGAACTGACTTTGAATGCTGTCCTTGAAAGGACACCGCGGGCGGTTCAGTGTGAAAATGAAACCCAGGGACAGCGTATGGTTTGACGCACCATGCATTTATGAATCACCCTTGTAAGACTGGCTGACTTGGTATGAGCCTACTGTATCCGAACACTTTTCCTTGGGTCATAGTTCTCATCATAGTTATTTACATTTTCCAAAGTATTTCAAACTCATTTTAAATGTACCTGGTGAATGATTTTTGTAGATAACAGCTGTGATTTTCCTTTGACTTCTGGAAGCCTACTTCTGTGAGAGGAATTTAATGTTAATAATTTTGTTCTGAGTGCATTGATAATGGACCAGTAATGATTTGCCTCTGGCACTCCTGAAGCCATTAACAATGTGCCGCCTCTTTTTTGGATGCTGCCTGCTCATTTCACCAATCGACCATTAACAATCCCTCACCGACCGGACGTGTGTTTTCTGCCTGACACTGTAAGACTTATTTTGTCAACACTATGAGAAGAGTGCTTCAAAAATCATTGTTAATTTAATGTTTTAAATCCCCTAAACTGGTGGCAGCTCATTTTCCACCAATCCACAGATCTCAGAACACCTTCCACTACCAGCATGCTCAAACAGAACCAAAACAAGGATTAGGGACATTAATAACATCTTAAGCTATGACTTGGGGCTAAACACTAGATTTAGTATAAATATTGAAATCAGTTTCTATGTGCCAAAATGATATTCATTGGACATTGTCTCTGTGAATAAGGCTTAATTTAACACAAGAAGATTCAGGCCAGAGCTATTTATGTAGAGTGTCCGGAACAATCTGTCATGTAGCATAACATTTTTTTCATTTACAGAGCCTTGTGTTCATATAAGTGCCCCACCGCTTAGATCTTTTGTGGATCCTCTGACTCAGCGGCTGCCTCCCACACGTATCGGACGGAGATGTGAGTTCTTTCCCAGTCCCCATCTCTCCCAGTGGCTGTCTCCATGCCTTGGGCATCTGGAAGCAGCTGGCGTCTTGGCAGGAGAGGCCTCCTGGCTTCGGGGAGAGAACATTCTCAGTTTGTGAGGTTCCCTCTCACAGCAAATCTCTGAAATCTCTCCCAATTCTCCCTGGTGTTGTTGACATCTTTCACCGGGTTCTTCGGCTTCAAACTCACAGGGGGGCAGTGTTACGGTTTTTGGATGAAGTGAATGTGTAAGAACTGCGCATGTGACATAAACTGTATGGATGACTGGAAATAGTTATACTGTATCTAAGCCTCCCAGTTCTTCTAGGTTGTGTTTCAGTGCTTGTTCAGGTGCATTTGTTAGCCAAAGCGCATTGGCATCTCAGCTTTCTACATGTAAACTGTACTTTATGTACGTACTTTTTCACATTCAGGGAACAGTGAAAACCATTCCGGTGAGGACCAGACATTTTAACAAAAACTTTGCATTTCCAGTTTAGAACAATCCTGCTCAACTGATGGTCTCCATTTGAACACACCCACTTCTGCCTGGTTTCCTGATTGGTGGGGTTTGGACTTGCAAATGGAGAACAAAATGTTATGATGGAATACCACCACCATTGGACAGCAACGCGGTTTGATACTTGACCTTTACAAGACAATTGAAAGACAGTAATTTCTCACTTTCTTTTCTGCATGCTGCTGATTGTCATAATGGGTACTTATCTTATTAATGGATTGTTATCTGGTATGAATGATGCAAAATATATCATCATCTGTCATTTTAATATGCATTTAATCCGTGGAGCCAGTCTATTCTAACCATTTTCATGTATTTAAATATACAGCCAATTATATTTAATGGCCTCGGCATTCTCAGTTCCTTGCTTCGCAATGAGTTCCTTCGGGAAACACAATTTTCTCTGAACCGTGGTCCAAAGGCTTAAAAACGTAAGAACATTTTAACAACATTTAATCCCTTCTATAAAAATGTATAATATACACTGCTTTCCTTTGTGTAAAATTGATTTCTGAACACATAATCTGTTTCCTGACTAAAGTGACTTTTAATACTTACTAGCGCATAATGGAAAACTTAGCTACCAAATGAGCTCTGATCATAGGACACACATAAATTTGCAGCCTGCTTATTAGAGTATAATTAACAAGTTCACTCCTTGCGGTCGAAAGCAATGCATTCACGTAGTGTGAACCCATATTTTTCACAAAGGTTTACCTGCCTTTATCCAGCGCAATGTTACCTCTTGATGCACCTCAGTCATTTCTGTTTGTCGGCAGTAAGTTGGTTTCACAGAATTTGGTACAGGGCTGTCTTCAGTTTGCGGAGACATTTTCATAAAAGCAGTGAACTGAAGCCAAATCATTCCCACTGCGCCTTTGAGTGCTCCTTTCCGTCGCGCTCTTCCCCCCCCTCGATGTGGTGGCGCTCGCCTGGCTGCTGTGCACCCCCCCCACCCACCAGCAATGCCCTTTCCCAGCATGCAGTCTGTTTATGAGCAGAAAAGGGCACTAATGAGTTTGGAACATTGTTACCGCTGAGGCCTGTGGAGGCTGGTGCAGCTTAGCACAGAGGCGATGATGTGAACAGTTAAAAAAGCAACTTCTCCACATCAAACTTACCTCCTTCTGTTTGCACTACACCATGTATTTAGCGGGTTTAGATGGGGACTGACTTCCAAGCACTGATTCTTGTCAACTGTTGGGGCATAAAGTTCCCAGAGTGCTTTAGGGGTGGTCTTGAGACATGCCCTGTGGGGGCCCCCACTGCTTTCGCACATAAAATATGTGAATTTTTTTTCTTTTCCATACAGGGTAATTACAACTAAATGTGACCAGAATAGTCCCCTTACCAACAACAAAATAGAATGAAAGTAATCACAAAGTAATTTCAATGCCCACTTAAGGACATTATATACATATGTGTTACATAGATCTTTTCCTCCTCTATCTCTTCCAAAATGAGTCAAACAGAAAGGCATTGGGTATATGTGTGAACCATGCCCATTTGGACAGGGGGATATACTGTAGAATTCTACAGAGGGCTATCCGGAGCACACATCCACAGGACAATGTTTCAGATTAACTACAAGGTTGAATGAAATGTAAATGTACATTGATGTGATAGATCTCCCACTGTAGGTTGCATGCATGTCTGAAAAACAAGCAAGCAAAGTAAAAGTTTTTAACAACTGACAGAGAGAAAATTAAGTACAATAGTATGTACAAAAGACTATTTCCTCTGTAGATAATGGCTGAGCTAATACATTAAATGATATGTTCATTTTTTTCTCAATGTAAACACAAAAGCATTTAGGTTCGATTGAATCTATTACAAGTCAAAAATCACAAATAGAATTTTAGGAAATAATATCAGCTGTACTAGGTTTTGCTGCCACCCAGTGGCTAAAATTATGAATTGCACGCAGAGCCAAAATTTTCTGGCAAATAGCGTCGCTCAACGCTATTTTGTAGGTAATGCTGCCATCTTGTGGTAGTGAGCGGAATTTGTCACTTCAATAACACGGTCAGATACAGGTAGTCGTAAAAAGCAAATTATAAAAATGTAGCGATGTTCCTCATTGTATTCCGCAAAATAAATTTCACTACTATTTTTCTCTCCAATCTTCCGATGTACTATACCTTTATATTTTGCGAATGCTACGATCCAGAGTTATAAAGTGTGGAAAGTACAAAACGTGCAAAGTCGTAAGAACACTGAAAATAATAAAATAATGAAAACTAGCTTTATTTTATTTATTTGTTAATTCTGGGTTGTGAATAGGCCATGTCATGCCTCCTGCTCTACTCCACTGTTTATAGCTTTCATATAATTTATATTTGTATTTACTTTTTCATAAATGAATGAACACGCACGCATGTTAGAAATGTCTAAATCAATTTGATGTTTTCTCATCTTCTTCAAAAACATGTTTGGTCACGGTAAGATATTTTCCTCCAAGAACGTACATGGAGCGATGCCACTTTTACTGAGTCTTTCAGTGAAGCTTTGTAGCTAAAGTACTCTGACCATATTATGTACTGTATATCTGTCAATAACAGTTCTTTACCATACCTACGCACCGTTACCTAGCTTTACTGACAACTCCTTATTTTCCCCATTATATTAGTGGTAAAACTGCAGAAAAATAGATGTCTTTCACATCCAATGAAAACGTCCACAGAGGTTAGCTAGGCTCTAACCAATAAGAACGCCGAAAACTGAACAGGAAGCGACGAAACACGAGGTGTATGGTAAGCATGGCTCCAGGAGGGAAGATCAACAGACCGAAAACTGTAAGTTGTGGCTGCATATCTATAGTGTTATAAGTGATCCATTTCTTGTATTTTAAATAGGTTATACTCTTGTGTATTTGCTGACGAATGAAGCCCAGTATTTCATGGGGCATAAACCATATCGTGTTTGCACGCTCTTGCTAGCTAGCCGGTTGGCTAACACTATTTCCTACCTAGCTTGCCACATGATTAGCCTACTCGAGAAGTTAGCTAGCGTTGTGATTATACACCAACGAATGTCCACATCCTCAGAAATAAATCTGTCTGGTTTTTGTTCGTATGTGAATCATACATTGATTGATTTGCCTCAGTGCAGAATGACACCCTCATATGATTGATGGCCAGCTAATACCTGATGGCAGGCATTCTGAGCGCATTGTTAAGTGGCCATAACTTTTTGTGTAAACGGAGAGAGAAAATTCAAAGGCCTCTGAAATTAATAAAACATATGAGCATTTCATTTGCCAGACAAATGCATTGCAGTTACTATTCTGTAATTAATTCACTGATCGTTTGGTTACCATTGGCCCTAGTATCGACTCACAATAACGAAACTACAGCTTGACAGTATCACTAACATTTATACACGCTACAGGGTCTGTGTCATACTTTGTTGAATCTCATATTCCTTCAGGACCTTGGGAAGAAACTCTTTAAGCGCCGCAGGGTCTTGAGCAGGGAAAAACGGAAGAAGCACAAGATTGTGGGAGCGGTGGTGGACAAAGGGCTTATCACTGTTCACCATCTCAAGAAGAGAAGGTGAGTGTTGCAGCTTCAGAACGAGGTGTCATCAACACTGAGAAGTAACACAGCAGTCTTCCTTAGATAGAAATCTTGTTCCCTCGATCAAGCATTGTCATGAATGTGCTTCAATGGAGACTTGAACTATAACCTGAAGTGTGTACAGTTCAGACACCTCTGAAGAAAACAGACCATGCTCATCTATACTGAGCTATACCATTTAATTTATAAGTACACATGCAAGTAATTCAGGAAAGGCCAGAAGCCAGCACCAGGAGAACCTCAGAAAAAACATGTATGGGTGCAGGTGTAAAATATCCACAGGCCTTTGCTACCTGTTCTGATTCTGCCGTTGTTCATTCACCCTTCCACTGTCAACCTTTTCACCCCACCATTCGGAAGATGTCACGTCCCTCTCCCATGGGAATATTGACATTCTTCATCTTCTTATTACATTCTGTATTCGCTGCCCTTCGTCAAGCAGATTCCATGCCGAAGATGCAGATTTCTCGGCGATTTCTCGGCGTGTAAGAACTGGAGGTTAGGGCTTGGTTGTGTTCTGAGTGATGCAGGTCCTCGTCACACCCTAAATTCATGACCTGTTTTCCCTCAGCTCCAGTTCGCGGGCGAATATTACCCTGTCTGGGAAGAAACGGCGCAAACTGATCAAGCAACTGCAGCACATGGACAAGGAGAAAGCTTCCATGGAAGGTACTGTGCCTTCAGCAATCTACAGCACTGCATGACAAGAAGGGTTTCTCTCTTATGTGCCTTTATGTCATGTGACATCATCTTTTATATAAAAAAAAAAAAAATCCAGAATTGTGACATCACATCCTGTTAGAGTCTTGTTGGATATCCAGGACCAGCTTTAAGTTCCCTTCAGACTCCATGCTTCTGTGTAGGGGGTTCTAGTTGGTAATAGGAGTTTGCAGTGCTGTTTGTAATTGTGTGTTAGCTATGGATATTCTGGCTTTGACCATGACACCCCATTAATATTTATAATGAGCCAACAAATATGAACTGTTTGCTTCAGGAATGGCACACTGAACTTCCGCTGCTAAACATACAGACCTGAATATCTGTGTAGTAAATGGAATATCGGGTTGGGAGAGGCATCATGAAATGTACTTCACACTCAAGACACTTATGACCAGTCTAGAGAACTGACAGTAAAAAGTATGCCATGATAACAGTGAGAGATGCTCCTCTTCAATACACATTTGCTGAGATGAAATTCAGTCCAATATAAAAACAAAAGTATCTGTAAGGAACACCTTTTTCATAATGATTTCTGGTACTTAATATGCTGACTGAGTAGGTGATGTCTAGGTGTGTGAGCTCACAAAAACACCACCACTGCATGGAAATAAAGATGTTGAAGAAAATGTTCAGCTGTGTGTGTGTGTGTGTGTGTGTGTGTGTGTGTGTGGTAACACGGAAGATAACATAATCCATCTGAATGAGTCTCTGTCATACTGAAGAATGACATGTTAGTATATGTTGTGTTGAGCAGACCTGATTCTGTGTTTTGTGTTTTGAGTCATGCTGGGGCTTCAGTCAGGCCTTTTTAACACTGCGGTTGCTATTTACAGCTTTGGGGAATTGTCTGTGTCTTACAGCGTATATATTTGTCTCTTTTTTGTGAACAGTTGAGGCTACTTCCAAGAAGGAGGCACCTGTTTCCAACCCAGCCAGAAAAGGGAAGAAGAACACAGCTTGCCAGGATGTGGAAATGGAAGATCAGGACATGGAGTGAGAAGACTCTTGCCCAATGTCTGGGCCGACCTGCTGCAGGAAGGAACACTCATCTTTATGCTTCGTGAATAGGCCTAAAGGGGCTTCTGTTTGCTATGTTATGGAAGATTAAATGCAAAATGTTACATTTCATCATTAATAGGAAATCTTAATTTACCTATTACCTGTTTATACAGGTGGATGTTGGGCTGAAGCATGAAGTAGCTGCTTTGCTCAGGGATACAAAAGCAGCCCCTAAATGGAGATTTGAACCTTATGGTTTCAATTCTGGTGCCTTCATTGGGTATGACAGACTATGATAAAAGCCTTAGTACAATGAACATTGGAGCACTGTGAGTAGGTAGTTAAATTATGGCTTTGCAGCATGGTCAGCAGCCATAGCGTTTGAGGTGCCAACACATTGTCACAGTCATTGCTTTACTGTTATGTTTAGTTTGGTCGTCAGTCTGACTTTTATACCCACTGTTTATGTTGGCATCATTCATCAGAATCTGGGCTACATTAAGTTCCTCGGTATAATCTCCCAAGTGGTATCATGGCACCATTGCGGCTGAAGGCCTGTAAATATTTGCGTATTTTTCCATGCATTTTGGAGCTTTTAACGTCACTCCCCGATGTTGCTCTCTCATTTTCCAGCGGAAGAAATTTGTCTTTCTTCCAGGTGAAGTTTCTTTCATTCACAAAATCCCTAGACTACGTCCACATTGCCTTGCCAAGGCCATGAAGTATTTGACATATTTGACATACAAAAGGAAGTACCTGGCAACTGTCAGAAGGTTCTTTCTTAGCTATGTCCTGCATCAGTACAAATGCATTCAATCAAGGTGGTCTTTGGTCCTAGAATGAGCTTTTTAGTGATGTGCATCCTTTTAAGACAGTGGACAAATTCCTCCTATTTATTGGGGTATCTGAGAAAAATGTAATAGCAGTGTAATGTATACATTACACAACAAAAAAAATAATAAAAATGGGGGTGAATCCTGACCTTTCAGAAGATTGAGGGAAATATAACATTGATAACACTTAATTGGTGAATTTCCTGGATGTAATATTTTATGCTAGTATGATTTTTTTTCCAATGTTAGAAGTGTACAATTCCAGTAGTCAGAATGGATCGATGAGGTACATCACTATTTTGGTGACTGGCTCTGTAGTTCCTTTTTTATGTAATTTGTATTTTTGTCCCTGCATGAAATTCGGTGTGTGGATTATGATAGCAGGAAAAAATATTGGATTTGAATATTGGAAAATTATTGAATAAAAACACATTTAAGTTTAATGGAATGGGTTGCTTTCATTAATTATTTTCCTATTTATGTGTCTTTTTAAGTTAATGGTATTGCAGGTTGAAATCACAAAGGCATTTATTGCTGAATTATTTTACCAATTGAGTACTATTCGTTTAAGGGGACCGTTTTGTTCATGTCAAAGGCCTTTGAATTGCTATGTATATTTTTTCGACGGCTGTCAAGAATTAACAAAAACCAAAATGTAGGCAGCAAACGCAGCAATCACAAGAGTTGTAACCACCAAACTCCAGTTTTTCCTAAAATCGTTTAACTGAAGGCCATCTTATGCAGTCAAAAGATCCGGCTGTGCGAACGACGGAAAAAATACTCCGAAATGATTGTGGCGGAACTGGAGCATCTTTGTGGGGGGCGATTGAAACGTGCAGTCATAGCTCTTCACCTCGTTATCATTTTGAGGACAAAGAGACCAGAACGATACGCCCACACTTGAAGGGGATTATGAGAGCGACTCACACGCCTACAAAGATTCCTGTTAAAAATTACGTATCTGCGACGATGATGATGCGGTGGCTAGATATATAAGTACAGTATGTTGCGCTTCTTATTTTATGTTTGTTTGCCAAGTGAATGTCTCACGGTAAGCCGCTTTCCCTGTGTGCCACTTTCCACCAGCCTGTTCATTTAGCGATTCACTGGGTTCGTGCAGTTAAATGGGACACCGTGACGTCCCCGTTTCACAGCCTGGAAGCAGTCTTGGAAAAATACTTCCTGGCAAATGTGTTGGAACGGTCCAAGTATGTCTCAGGGCTCCTTGAATGGGTAACTCGCTTTGTGTACTCAATATTCCTGTGATTTCAGGCGTGAATGCCAAATCGAAGACCTTTCGAAATGCTCCAGCTAGGTGCAAACACCAAGAGCTACCCGCTATAGGAAACGCTGCTGAAACAATCGTGCGGCTATCGTAAAACTGAATCTGAAATGTATGACAGAAATTAGGCCAAGTCTTAAATCGGATTGATAGGAAAAAAACACGATTATCCTTCTGGAAATAGAAAATGCAGCGATAGCCTATTTTATTTCCTACGAATGGTATATGGAATGCCTTGACAAATACAAAGGAGGTATGGACGTTTTAAAATGTGTTTTCTGTTTCAGATGTAGGTTTGTTTGAGTGGATGTTATTATTGGACTGTTTCGTAAATTATATGAATTGGCATTTAAATGAATATTTTGTTTGGATCGCTTTTTCAAAATGTATTGATATTCTGCTGTTATTGTGATGAAAATGCGTATTGCTTTCTGATTGCATCACGGCATTGTACTCCGGATACAATTGTTTAATGGTCCTACATTGTAGCCCAGAGATCCGCCAGCTCGTAGATGCTCCTTGGAAACAGAAGCCATTGAGTGTGGTTGTGTGATTATTAGAATTTGCGAAAAGAGAGATTCTTTTTATTTTCGCCCCTCCGTAATTGTCGCACGGTCTTTGTGAACCAGGTGGATATAGGAGGATAATGTGTAGGGGTGGCGTAGTAGTGTCAACAGAGCGGGTTTTGTTGTGTGAAAGTCACACTTTTCATTTGGCTTAGATATTGCCATTCAGCAGCTGCTCCTGCCTCTTCCAGCGGAATGGACCCACTGAGTCTTCCTTATATTTGTTTTATTACTGCGTGATAACGTTCATTCACGGTATTGTTGTAATTATGATCAGCTCCTACTTGTTTACGCATTTGCACAACGCAGAACTTTGCGCTTTCAATGAGTAACATCTGACAGATTTGATATTCGCAGTTACTCATAAACGGAGTTGTGTTCCAGAAAAGAGGGGGAATATCCTGCCCTGAGGAGACAGAAGAACAGTGCGTGAACTGGACTGCACGTCTTGGCCTTGGTGCCCATCTCATGGAAGGCAGGTCACCAGCACCTGCTTCAGGTGAGTACAAAATTCCACTCACATTGATATAGTAGTAGTGTTTAATCTTCCTTGTGATTTGATTGATAATAACAATGGGTTGCAAATATATAGCACCATTTGAGAATTTCAAAGCACTTTATTGCAAAGGGTGGCTGACTCATCTCTACCACCGCCAGTGTGCAGCACCCACCCGGGAGATGAACAGCAGCCATTTTGCACTCGAACCTTTGCCACACATTTGAACTGGATTTATTCTAGCCAACTGGATTTGTTTACCAGAACAAAAGGGGCAGATAGGGAATTTGACCAGGACACTGACAAAACCCCTCTTCTTTTCAGGAGTAAATCCCATGGGACCTTAAATGACCACAGTGTGTCAGGGCCAGGGTTTTAAATCTCACCCTTAAGACTCTTCCAACAGCAACCTGGTTTTCCCAGTAGGTCTCCTATTAAAACATTAACCAAGCCCTGTTCTGCTTAGCCATAGTCATGTTAGAAGAGAATAGTCAGTGAAGTGTGTTATAAACCTTGTCCACACCAATCAGCGGCCCAGAGGAGGACTGTCAGATGGGAGAATATACTTGCCTGTCTGAATGACACAACAAGGGAAGCAAAGCAATCCTTTTGTGACCTGATTTTTCCAGATCCAAGGAATGCCAGAAAAAGACTCTATTTCCAGAACTCGGGACGTAGACATATAAAATTGTTTTTATCTACAATCAGTATATTCATGTTCCAGTAGCATTGTGTTTAAAAGCAAATGCTCAGTAAGTGGTATATTTGGAGAAATTCTCCAGTTTACATAGGCTTCTCATAACAAACCTGATACCATTAATTGTGTCAGAATGATGTTTGTTCCAACTTAAAACTGCTGATGTTTCTTTCATGTTATGTTGGTGGGTCTACATTTTGCCATTGTCTGGAGCTTTATAATCAGATACATTATAGAGGCTTTTCCTGTAACAACTACACAGATTAGAAATATGAGTGTTTGATGATTATTATCTGTCCCTGTCATTTGTGGTACTGGTGAATGCCTCCTACAAGGTGCTTTCTGTTAAATTTTGTACAGCTATTATTTCTAGCAACATGGATGTGCTGCTAAAACCCGAGTCTTGAAACAATTTTGGATGGTAGAATGCTGGCTCCAAAGACATATGTTTTCTCTTATTGCATAATGCTATGACCATCACTGAGCTGAACAGACAGCAGAGTCTCCAGGGATCTTTGAACTGGTATCATAAAGAGTCTAAACAGATGGCATTTTGAAAAGATAACTTTTATCAAATGGCTGGAACACAACCAAGTAGTTTGCTTTGCGCATGAAGGGCTGCCTTCATTGCGCTTGACAAACTTTCGGTAGAACTACATTGAGAGTGGGACATATCAAAGGAAATCCTTCAGAACCGTCTCCTCAGAATACAAACTGGTGTTAGTGCTCAGTCTAAGCTGCTGTTTCCTATCTCCCATTTCTGGCTGCAGTGATGTGATTCATGGCAGTTATCCAGGCTGGTTACAATCAATTGTGGTCTGATGTGATAAAATTTTACTTTGATTCTTCATGTTCACAGCAGGAAAAGCAAATTGAAAGGGTCACATTTGTATGTATTCTGTATTCCCTTGACATCCCATTGTCTCTGCTGGGGCTCTACAGGGATGTAGCCACAGTGGCACTCCATTTTGTGTCTCATTACATTACATTATTATTATTTAGTTGACGCCCTTATCCGGAGCAACTTACATAGGATACAGTTTTATCCAGTTAAACAGCTGGATATTTATTGAGGCAGTTGTGGGTTAAGTACCTTGCCCAAGGTTTCAACAGCAGTGCCCCAGAGGGGAATCGAACCCGCAACCTTTCCTTCCCACTACGCCTCTCTGCTGTCTCACCCGCTTCTCCCTTCCAGGACTGCTTCAATCTGCCTGCCCCGCCCCTGTCCTCTGAAGGCCCGTGGGTTGTCTGAGCTCTGCGGTTTGAAGCCATGGCCTACACTCTGACCCGCCCTCGTGTCCCGAGCACACCGGCGGCCAGCCTCCTGCTCCTCGCTGTGCTCATGGGAGCGGCTGCCTCCACCCCAGCGTCCGCCTCGGCTATGGAGCAGTGCCTCTCCAAGCAGCACCTCAACATGATCGTCAATGTCAGGCTGGCTCTGTCCGGAAAGACAACAGTCATGGACTCATGTGTCAGCCCGACCCAACAGACGTGTGTCCAAGAATGCTGCTCCAAAGAGCTGGTCCCAGGTACCGTAAAATTAGTCCTATTGATGGGTTGTTTTTGTTTATGATCTTTCGTCCTGACAGCGTTAGTCTTTAGATAAGCTTCACCCTCCTGCACTAGCTTATACTGAGACAACTGAATTATGTTGATGTTTTCAACTTGATGATGGTGTCACCTGCTAAAGTCACCAAATGGATCTGGGCCAATGGGAACTAATCTCTGATGATGTTTCTAAGAGATGGGACAGAAAAAAGATGTTTCTCAGATAGGTGAGAGGTCTGTAGCTGTGCTGATGTCTTGGCTGATCTGTAAAATGGACTCTGAAAACTACCTGTATTCACTGTCTTGCAGGTACCAGGTGCAACATGGCTGTGTACCAACTCAACAAACCACCTGGAAGTGACAACTGTTATTTATTCCATTGCCAGAGAGAGGATGACTGCCCTCTCGTAGAAATGAGTGGAGTAAACAGCTATTACATTCTTAAAGGTAACAACAACTCGTGGCTTTCAGAAAAAAACACCTAGACAGTTTCTCCTGTGTCCATAAAAGTAGGCCATTTGGTGCCTTCCCAAAGCCTTTCTTTAAATAATCTTAGCCTAATATACTTTCCGATCCTAATGTTTTTGTCATTTTTGATTCATAGTTAATTGTAGATGTGAGGTTGAAGCTCATGTCTTACTTTTACTCTTACAGTTATTTGTAGCTTCAGAAATGCTTATAGATGTATTATTAAGAGTATCTAGTTAAGGAACTCATGACTGAATGAGGCCATTATAATCTGAATCTACAGTTGATCCCCTGCCATGTTTTTGATTTTGTTTTACAGGTTTGGATGAGTACAACCCCAGCAATATAACCACACTGTTGCCTGTTACAACAACCTTAACAGAAGCCACTGCTACCGTGAAAACGTCTGCACCCACCACAAATCCAACAACTGCAGCTACCACCACAACAACCACCACCACTATGCAACCGACCACCACTACCACTACACCATCCACTACCACCACTCAGCCAACTACTACCACCACAGCTACTACCCCTTCAACACCAGCTACTACTACTCTAATTAGCACTCCCACACCAATCACCACTACCACTCTCGCAGCTACTCTTTCAACAATGGCTGTCACCACCACAGCAGCTACCACTGCCGTAACAACAACCACTGCTACTACTCCAACTACAGCTCCCACAACACCAACTACTACAACTACTCCGACTACTACAACCACAACCCCAGCTACTACTACAACACCAGCTACTACAACCACAACACCAGCTACTACTACGACCCTGTCTACTACTACGACAACACCAGCCACTACCACTACAGCACCCACCACTGCTACTACAGTTCCAACCACGGTGACTACCATAACCAGTACAACAGCAGAAGCCACAACCCCCACAATGCAAGGAATTGCCACAAGCACCACAACAACAACAGTCACACAAATGACTACAGTTGCAATAGCCACTAAGCCAAACACAACTACCAAAAAACAAAACAAACATTCAAGAAAGCCAGCCGCAAAGCCAGCTTCCCATACCGCAAAACCACTCACAGATACTACAACCACGAAAGCAGCCGCAGCTCGTAAAAAACCGAACACAACACCGAGACCAGGCTCGGCACCCCACAAAGCCACAACCAGAAGACCCACAACTGCTCAGAAATCTGTAACCACCGCTGCAAAACCAGCAACCACAGCCCCTGCACCAGCAACAACAACAACGGCACCAACAACAACGCCAGAACTAACAACCCAACGGACAACCACCACGCCAAGAACCGTCACAAAGAAAGTAGCCCCCCCTACTGTCAGCCCCGCCCACAATCAGAGTTTAGTCCCTCCCCTGAAGCGAGGCGTTGACCCGCAGGGGGTGCTGAAGACCAGCCTGGCAGCCGCCGTAGTGGTAGGACTGGTGTTCTTGAGTCTTGCTGTCGCACTGCTAGGAAGAAAAGCCCTGGAGTCTTTCAATCGACGACATTACACCAGACTGGAGCTCAACGACCTGCAGTATGACGTGTAAATGACTCCCTGCCCGAAAGGACAACAAAACCATCAGAAAGAGGTTTTTTTTTTAAAATGGGAATTACATTTCTTGTATGTTTTAAGCCACGTTTTACCAGTAATTACATAAAAGGGATAGGCTGTCATATTTTGAAATTTTAAAAACCACCAACAGTGGACCTTTTTATTTGAGGGAAAACCATTTTGGAGGGCTTAAGCAGAAAGGCGTAAACAGCAATACCTCTATTCCTCAAACTCAGGAACCCTTTAAAATCTGGTCAAAAGAGAAAAATATGACTAAACAGAGCGAAATCCTCCCACGGTGTGCATCATTTCATAAAACATAACTAAACCCGAACAACCCTAAACAGTTGTAGTATAGATCATGTAGGTAAGAGATCTTTCTTCGTAAAACCTACTCTTGCATGTAAATATCTGTCATCGGTATTTCTTGGTCCAGACTGCAGTGCAACGAGGTGGTGTTCTTACTTGACTTAATTGCCAGTCTTTTAACAGTGCATACCTGGTTTCACATTCTTTCATTGTATTGTACAGAAGTAATAACAAAACTGTTGTGAGGATAGCCCCAGCGAAGACACAAGAACGGTTGTTAGCTTTGTTCACTATTCTCTTAAATGTTTTTAATTCACACATTCTCTACACATTTTAATTCTTGCTGTTTCACTAAAATAGCTTTAATAGGTAGATTACACTGACTGCACATCATATTTATTACATTTGTGTGTGTGTTTGTGTGTATGCGCGCGTGTGTGTATGTATGCTTAGAAGGAGGATGTAAAAATTATTGCCTACAGGTAGGCTAAAACACAAAGGTGGGTGTCAATTAGTTGTAATATTATCATTCACCACTGGGTGGAAGCACCTACAAAGTGAATCACGCTATGCCATATATTGATGCTTTAACACGCTGTGTCAAGCCTCACGATGGAGCTAAATAAAATTGCACAAATTATAAGCAAGATGTTTTGATACACTTAAGTCAATTTGATGTTTCTTACCTGTATTGTGTTTTTTTATTTCTCTAATGATATCAGTAAATACATTGTAAGTCACAGGTTTGGTGTAGTTTTGTTACATTGTGGTTTATACTATGAGTCAATTTTAAGTGGAAAAAAGGGTAAAGTTCAGTAAGTGATTCTTGCAAGAAAATAAAATGTTATTTATACAGTCTTTGGTGGTCATATTCTGTGTAAATCTCCAAATGTAAGGTAATGTAGGTTGACAGGTTAGGCCTCAACAAACTGTCACTTACAGTTGCAAAGACAGAAAGGACAAGTTTATTGATCTATAATATCAAGTAGAGCGCCAGTTAAAGATGTTTCCACCCGAATTTTGACCCAACAGCACTAAAATCAGAGGTCCAGTGTGAGGGATCGAGGGTTATTTTTATAAACAAAGCAAGCGTTTATGTCAGATTTACAAAATCTGTGTCTGATACCTTTGAAAGGGTCATCGCTTTCTGTGTGACTTACCCACCCCTAACTCAACACTAAAATTCACTTCAGGCTACACTTAGAAACATGTGTTACAAGATAAACATCAGAGAAAATGTAGATAATATTTCAGGCACGAACCAAAATTTTCTGAACTTGGGAAAAAAACACCAGAATCTCAATTGTGACTTAAAATTGTGGAGAAGCTGGCCAATGTTTCTCCAATAAACAAGCCCGAAATGAACGAAAGTTTTAAAAACCAATAATTTATTTTAAAACCAAACAAAGAGACAAAGGAAACCTATGCCTAATTCAAACAGCAGCAGGGACAAAGTGAGCTCAGCAGCAGCTCCCAATAAGGTGAGTTTTCGCTTGAAAACTCCAGTGTGACTAGAACAATAAAACGCATGTACTGTATCAGTTAGAGGTGGGTAGGAGCTGGCTGTCCAGAGCGCGCTTTCAGGGCTCCCCCCCTTCAAGGGCCTCTCCAGTTCCTTGTATTTCAGAACTGGAGTCCTTTGCAGGTTTTCACATGGTGGTACAAATCTGAAAGGAAGGAGTCCCATTGGATTACTCCCCTTGCTCTCTCCCCAGCCTCCTTCTTTGCCACATCCGTTTCACATGGTGGCAGACTGTTGACAGATTAACGGCTGAAAACCGAACTTTTGATACTTTCGGGGTGAATTATGAGTTTCAGATATGGCACTCGAAAAATAATAATTAAAAGCATATGGTGTTCTGTGGGTTTAGTTCAAAAAAGTATATTTGAGATAGTTTGATTTTTTATATTAATGTTTTCTTCATATGAGCAACATTTTCTTATGTGGCTCTTCTTTTTAGTATATAAGATTTTTTTATACATATTTGTATAGATGTCTGTGCATCAATGAAGTGAATTGAGTTTTGATAAATACATTCATATTCAGGACATCAGTGTCTCTAGGAGACAGTACAGTGTAACCCTGCATGTTACATTTGCAGTCATTATCCCTAACCACTTCCAACTGTTGCCCACAGCAACATTTCTGTGCAGTTTCTACTAACTTTCATTAATGTGACTTTTCTTCAATGGGAATATTGCATTGGCTGCTTTAAACAATACAAACAAAGCTGGAAAATTATCATATAACAAATCTTTATACTTGTATATATACATGTGTATATGTAAATATAATTAAACATATGTTTTATACATTACATATAGTTTTTTTTATTTGTGTAATGATATGCACATATTAATATATTTTAATAAAATGCATTTATTGTTTTGAATTGTATAGACTATAAATAACACATAGAATATCTATAATCAACACCCTTTCTAATCTATACACCATAGACTGTGGTGTTACATACACTATAGATGACATATTAACCATTGATTGCCTTACAGTATTTTATGAAAAAAAAAAACAGTTTTTGAATTATCCACTGTCAATATGAAACAATTGGTAGATAGAGGAATGTGGTAAGCAAGTCCACTCTCTTAGTGGAAGACTGGATTTGGTGAGATCACAAACCTTAAACTCACTGATACCTGATAGGGATTTTTAAAAAGGCTTAATTTCAAGACAAACCTCATATCATTTTTTTCTACTGGGAATGGAAGTCACACAAAACCTAATGTTACAGGTAATACAACAGTGATTACACATATGCGTGTTAAGCTGGAAAAGGACTGAAAAAGACAGTATATAAAGGTTTGTTAAATTTGTCAGATTTCTTGAATGGTAATAACAACACTGTGATTAGGTATGCTTGCTCACAACAATCATTTTTCTTGAAATGACAGAAAAAAATGCTTGAGTTAGTCCATCACACTGCATTGAATATTCTCAAAACATGAGCAACAATGCTCTGTAGAAATGGTGGTGGTAGATTGTATCAGCGGAAAGCATCCGGACCGTAACTACCTGCGATTTCGATTTTCCCATTAATTACTTTATTCTAACTCCAAAAGACCAGGTAGCTCTCAAGAATTTATCTCTATTTTTCCAGCTACCTGTATGAGGGATTACTGGTGACAGAGTCCTTGAAGAGTTCAATTTTATTATTCATATATTTTAAGAAAGTGACTGAATCAAAAATTACTTTTTTTATATTTTATATTTTACTCTCCTGTTTTGACAAACGCAGTCACTTGTCCTTGGAGAGCGTTCCAAGTCAGTCTTACATTTTTTAATTATTACAAAGATCATCCCCTCAATACTGATGGGATGAGCTACTAAAATCTACTGAACCAGCCAATTCCTTTTGTGTATCTGTTTAATGTTTTTGTATTATCGATTATTATCGTGTCAAGTGTAACATCTGATGCCATTGTCTCTCGCTTGACGGATATGTAGCTATTGCTGGAGGAGTAGCGAAGCTGCACACACTGTCTTGCTGGCCACAACACACAACCTCTCCTGCTCGAAAGAAATAACATAGATCCAGCAGCTCCAAGCAGGGTCACAGGGGTATGTTGTTCTAAACCGGAGCACCAATCACGCCGTGAGAAACTAGTCCCTTTGGAATGTGCTCCTCTCCTTCCAAACAATTGTTGTAGGAGCCCGCATTTTCTCCATTTCGAAAATCACACGCGCGTCTGCAACCTGTTCTAATTTTATTCGGTCCATTGTAGTTTTAAATTAGACAAATCCTCACGCCGAAGGAGAGCGCATGCAATCACCTAAAACAATAGCCGGCGGTCGAGTGCTTTAGAGAAAGAAACTGTGAGGAATAGGGAAAGGGGGGGGAGGGTTGGCATTTTTTTTCCTTTCCCGGCGGAAGGAGACGAATCGAGAGCCCCAGCGTGTTGTTGCGCTCAGGCAGCCGAATGAGAGATTTGGAATCGCAGCGCCACCGAGGCTGAGCGAGAGTAGAATGGAGCTGAGAGTAATTACAGCTGCATTGTAGCCAGAGCCGAAATCGCAACAATCCGACAATTCAGTGGAAGAAACGGAACCGAGCGATGGTATCCCCGCGTTGAAGAGGAGCGGCGGGGGCAAGAAAAAGGGAGAAAGATGGGCGCCGTTCTGCGGAGTCTGCTGTGGTGTAGTTTTTGTTCGCTAATACGAGGTGAGTTTGATGTGGGGTTTTTTTTGCCTTTTTGGAAAGTTGGAGAAAAGGTTTCTGAGAAGAAGTGGCCATTTTTTTGCACAAGGCCTTGCGTGCGAACGAGTGGGGCCCTGCGTAAAGGGTAGCTAGGCTACCTTGATTGCAAGTACTATGTCGTATAGCTATACAGACATAGCTACAATGTATCGAATTTAGTATGTTGAACGTGTGCGCGTATCTAGTTTCTTGCTCGCTGGTGAACCATCTGTAACACATTTACGTGAGCACTTTTGTCAGTGTGGTTTAGCTAATATTTTCTCTTCTTTTTTTCATTGGATTAAAGCTTTTCGCCACTTCTCCCCAGTTGATCTAAAACACGGCGCTATCGATTTAGCTATCTAGCTAAATTGGCTACCTGGAAAATAGCGAAGTGTCCAGTGTCTCTCTGTTTTGTAACAAAATTATATAAAATTCACAAGAATTTTTCCTCGAGGAGTGCCCTAAAGAATAGTGTATTAAACCTTTCTTGTTTTCAGCGACTAGTTTATGTAAAAGAGGTAGCAAGCTAACATAACGTGTGTTTATCTAACAATCGCTGGGTATCCTGCATGAACTCCCAGATTTTGGTTCGAGGTCAAACGTTGGCGTTGCTTTGTTGTAGCTGGTTAGCAAACCTACTCCAGTTCAAGTTAGCCAGCGAGCTAACTTGCAAGCCAAAAGAATGCTGGGCTTTTGCTTCTGTGTAACCTATCGCTGCAATGTTATAACAGATTCCCACAACGGCGGAAAACATTCCCTTTTCTGCCGGTTTAGGGGGGTTGCCAGAATAGCCTATCTAACTTTTTGTATATCTTGAAAAGATTCGAGTGTGGGTTAATTTGAAAGTTTCTGAAGCTTTGTGGGCTATTGCTATCTCGCATCCCTTGTTTTGAAGTAGTTCTCATGCAGTTTTGGAAACGTTCTGGTTGACTGTTAGATAATTCAGTAGTTTACTTCAACACATGCCCATCTGGTTAATTAGTTTACAGAAGTTCAACTCCGTTTAATGCGTGCCGACTTCATCATTTGCGGCTTCCAGCGAGCGCGATCACAGCAACGCAAAGCCGAGCCTAATTTAGGTTTAGAATACAGGTGGAATTGGCTATAACGTAGTTAGTGTTTGTAAAACACAATGTGTGGCCTCTACTTGCCTGTAAGTGTGTTAAAACTGTGTGTTTATGGAAAATGGATGTGACAAGACATAGTGCTTTTGTTTGTTGTTCCACGGAAAGAGTCCTGAGTTGCATCAGTTTAGAATCTGCAGTGTGATTCTCGCAAGCCGTGTCTGTAGAAAGAGTCTAGTTTTTTTTTTCAATGGTTGTAGACTTTTACCAGTGTAAAGCTGAGGCTTATTGTGGATATTGTATACAGTATCCAAGTATAATTATTGGCTCACGCTCTTTGCTCATAACATAGCTCTTCGCGTGCACACCTCAGGGCAGCAAATGTTGCATTTCCAATGCAAAACATGTTATGTAAAAGACTGCATCCGATGTGCTGGGGAATATGGTATAGACCGTGTTAGGTGAATTCAAAAAGTGGTATTCACTTTTCACTTAAGCGCTGCCATTGTCAATTAGTTTCTTTGATTATAAAATGTGCCATGGCAGCCAACTGGGGAACTTTGAGGTGTAGTTGTGTGGTATCATCCCATAGAATTCCTACCTTCATGACTCTTAAGACAATTGTTTATAACTTACATCTTTACATTTGAATACTGATGAATGTTGGATTTTTAAATGTAGCGCCTGTTCTTTAACATTGCCACAAAACTAACTTGGAACTGATGTGTGAGTAGCCATTTTTTACTTTCCCAGAGTTAAAATTAACTGCTCTTAGGCTGCTTGTGCAGAGTGATTCTCATTTCACCCTTAAACTGTTAAAGGGGGAGCTGGAGTCAGTGTTCAGGCCCAGTCCATCTGGCAGCCATATTGGCTGCGTCCATTGAGGAGAGTGCCTCAGAGTGGTGCTTTCTTGTTTGAGCAGTAGGTCCGTAGATATCAGCACGGTTCAGCTATACTTCATTCCAAAGCCAAGGTGGATATCCCAAGCTGTGCTGAGCTGGCGTGTGTCTGTCCTCACATTCCACTGTGTACCTGTCAACGTAATGTATGCTGGTAGGCAAACCTGATGCTTTTGCCATGTGAGGTTCTTGCGGAAGGCTTTGTCTTCACATAATGTCATTGGAATGCAGTTTGGAATACTTTTTCCCCACGCAAAAGCCAAGATAAGATTGCTGCTAATTTTTTTTTTTTTGAAATTAGTTCTTATTTGGACCCTGTCCCAGTACAACATACACGTGTATCAATTAGTGGTGATGAAGACGTAGTAATATTAGACACAGGTAAAGTGATTGCCATTAACTGACAGTGCATATCCACATATCATGGGCCTGTAAAAGAAACCCTCCTCCTGTGTGACTGACAAGCAAAGTCGAATCAAACGGGCATCAAATTTGACTTTCCTACAAGTGGTATGATGGTTGGCCTGTGCAGTAGAAGCACCCTGCTGAAGTGGACCACATAGAGGTGCCCACAATGCAAATGGTGGAAAAAAACACCCCAAAACCCTTCTGACGGTGCTAAAGGGTGAACAGAAATCTGAACACTATCAGTGGCCAAATATTAAGTGTCCTGAAATGTAATTTTCCCTCTGTTTATATTTGGCAGAGTGGAGTAGTAGTTTTGGCCCAACTTCAGTGAACTTTCCTGGTGTTCCTTGAGCTTATAAATATTTAGAGAAGGAAATTCCCCATGTTAAAAAAACAGCCAGTCGGTTGGTGGCAGGGAACTTGAGGTTGACCGTGATAGCGATACATTGGCTGTGGTGCTACAAGTGTCAAATTGGGGTTTGACTCTGTGCCAGCTTTTATGAAATGCAAGTGGCCCAAAAAAATCCTCCAATATCACTGGCCATTTCAGGGATTTTTTAAATTTCCCTTTTTCTGGGTATGAGCAGGCTGGGACATAAAATGTTGTGGGCTTTCCGGAGGACACAGCATGAACAGTGTGTTTATTTTGAGCAGGGAAGTGCTGAGTGGGAATAGTGTGGATTTAGCTTAAGGTCAAACATGGTGGTTTTAGTCCTTGTGCAAGAGGACACCAGTGGGGTGTGTTGTGATGAGGAGGTCAATCTTGGAGAGGTAAAGTGAAAAACAAAAGAAGGTAATGGTTTTCAAAAGAACCGTTTTGGCACTCTGTTCTGTTCTGTGTTTGCCCAGCCATGTCAAAATTTAGTCAAGATATCATATCAGTTTGCCTCTATGAATCATGTAGTTTAGAGAACAGATGTATGAAAGATGTGTGCTTATCTTAAGATTATGAAAATGATTGTTGAATGTAGCCTTTTGATTGGTTTGCGGTATTTCAAATTTCTTCTGAGCACAGAAATTCTTCAGTGCCATAGTTTCAGAAAACTTGGGAGTGGAGAAAAGGGCTTCAGCACACACTTCAATCAGTGGATCAAATTTGGTTTGAACTGACCCTTTCACACCTTCAGCTTCCTTCAATACATACTGCTTTGTGCACACGCATTATCATATCAGACCCAGGTTGGGTTACTCCTGTTCATAGAAAGCATCAAAACACTTTTTTTTGTGTTGGCTGGGAGAAGCTTACACCCGATATGAGAGAAGTCGTTCTCTCCTCCATGCAGTTCAATTGCCAGAAACAACAAACCAAAAAGATGAAGAGAAAAAAATCTGATGGATTATCACTATTGCATGATTTTAATCAGCGCTGTAGGAATAAAGCTTCAAAGCTGAAAGCAGTCATGTTTGAACTACGTAACACAGCTGTCTATGGGATAATAAATATGGAATTCTTTATCAGGGAAGAGTGCACTTTGTGCCATATGAACTCTGTATAGTCACACAAAGCACTAGTGTTTGCAGTGCTGTTCTACAGTGTAGCATTACAGCAGCAACAATATGCAGCTCTAAGGGCCTGGTAGATTACAGTACAGGATGTGCAAGCACAGTCACCTACCAGATCAATACAGAATACTACATAATGTAGCATTGCAGTCCATCCGGTATCCACCAGTCCAGAGGGTTCAAATACACTGCGTCTGATCTCTGTGCAGGGCTCAGGGCTCCTTCCGTATGACCTCGGGTGCTTTCACAAGTGAAAATGTATAGCAGGATGTCTCTAAAGTTCATCTTAAGGTGATCAGACCCCTTGTTCTGTTCTGGTGCCTGGATTCTGCAGGGCTTCATGCCATATGAAGTCTGTCTCACTAGCGTGAGGTCAGTGACATGTGTGGCGGTAATCCTAGAAATAGACCTACAAGAGCGGTTCCGCTGCGGATGTTGAAAGCATTGATCTCGTCTGGAACACGGTAATTCTGTGTCCATGACCGTCACGCTGGAAAGGCGCCGGAACGCATTGCGCAGTCTGAGATCAGAGGCCAGATCTGCGCCCTGTTCCGTCTCGTCCTCCGCGAACTGCACGCCAGTATGGGGTCAGGAGCCTCACGTTCAGAACAGTGCACTGGCCCTGGTGGGTTGAAACTTGGCCCGTTTTTATCGATCTGTAGACCTCCTTTTTCTGCATAGTCCGCAAAAAAAGTTGTTGGCGGGCAGGAATGGTTTTTGAGGTGGGAGGCACATGAGTTGCCGTGCATGGATTGGTTGGGAGGCGTGAAAGTAGAGGGGAAAATGGTGTCATAGTCACCAACATACAGGCCCAGGACACGGGGCTGTCCTGGGAGTTCCAGCATGACGCGAGTTTGCGTGAGAACTGGCTCAGGTGTCATTCTAGAACCTGCTATAACACTCCATTATGCAGCAGTAGTGTCATTGTAGAATGTGGTTTAGAATTGTGCAGTAGTCGTGTTGCTCCAGAACTCGTGTTAAGCAGGGCAGCGTGTCGGGCAGGCCTACTGCGCCTGTCACCTGCCGCTCGTTTGTAGGCGTGGAGTCACTCCCTCGTTTGCGGTGCAGGCACCAGCGGCTGGTGAGCGCCACCAGCAAGACCTGGAGTGGGTCGAGCTGCCGTGCGCTGGGAGCCGTTCCCCCCCATTCCAGCCGTGCAGCAGCAGTGAGTCATGCCTGCACCTGGTCAGTTCTCAATTTAAAGCTACACTGCTTGCTTGCTTAGCAGACAGTTTCACGGAGTGACTCATGTTCTTTAGTTTTTTCCTGCATATATGTAATGGCCAGCTGGCCAATGAAATGCCTTGCTCAAGGGCTCTGCTGCACCGCACCATCTGGAAACACAGATCCTGACCCTCTGATCATGAGTTCATTGTCCATTTCGACTCTCCTTTTGACTCTAAGGAGAAAAAAAATCAGAAAAGGTAATTTAGCCTTGTTTTTTCCCCTCCACTCTGAGCACAGGTCCTTTTGTGTAGTGTTAAGTTGATGTTTCCTCAGCCAGAGCACTTGGAAGTCTTGTAGTGTCGGGCCTTCTGTCTAAACTGGTCTCCTCTTCTCAGACTAACCTTCACAAATGTTCCCACTGCTTAGATCCACCAGTGCTCTGCATAGCTCTCCACAGCTTGCAGTGTTATAAAATCAGGGCTGTTGCCTAATGAACCCCAGTGGGGAGGACCATTCCTCAGTAGGTGGTGTGGTGATGGCTTGCAGAGCATTGTGAATTTTGATGGTGTTCTCATCAGTAACATTATAAAGCTGCATTTTAGTTTTTCCTCATTTTAATGTCAGTGCAGATGCTGGGCAGGCAGGCAGTTCTAAAACGTTGAACGAAACACTGTAAAACCTGCTCTAGATACATTGCTAATAGCCAGAATGCATTAAATGATCTCTGTCCCCCCTCCGCCCCCCTCAGGTGCCCCCCTCCTCCTGTATGCGAACCGGCGGGACTTGCGGCTTGTGGACGCCGCCCAGGGGCGGGGCAACGCCACGGTGCTGGTGAGCGGGCTGGAGGACGCGGCGGCCGTGGATTACATCTATGCGCAGAGCCTCATCTTCTGGAGCGACGTGAGCGAGGAGGCCATCAAGCGCACCAGCTTCAACCGGACAGCAGGGGGCGCCCAGACCGTGGTGGTCTCGGGCCTGGCCTCCCCGGACGGCCTGGCCTGTGACTGGCTGGGCCTCAAGCTTTACTGGACTGACTCGGAGACCAACCGGATCGAGGTGGCCGACCTGGACGGGTCCCTGCGGAAGGTGCTGTTCTGGCAAGACCTGGACCAGCCCAGAGCCATCGCCCTGGACCCAGCCAGAGGGTGAGTGGTCTGCTTTTTTGGTAAAAGGAGGGGCGGAGTCGTGATGGGTGGTTGGGTGTATGGTGAAACTGACCCCCTATGACATGCTCCAATGGTCGCCATGGCTTCAGCAGAGCCCTGAGCAACAGCGGCACCTCCTGATTGGCTGTCTCTACCCAGCTGCTCTCGAGTCTGCGCATGAGTGTCACAGCACACACAATGCAACATGGGACCCAGCAAAAGTTTACTTGGTATAACTATGAGCTCATCCTGCACGTAGCTAACGTATCTGCAGGTCCACCCCTCAGTTGAATGTCGGGGGTTGGTGCTCTAGGACAGGGGTGCTGATATGACCCCTTACAGAGGTGCGTCTGGTGGGTGCATGTCCCAGTGTGGGGAGGGTTTTTTTTGGGGGGGGGGGGTGGTTTGGGGGCTGCGCACTCTTGCCAGCAGCTGAGGAATGTTGCTATCAGCTGACGATGGAACGGCATCTGCCGCGGCTCGAGAGGGAAAACGAGTGGAGACCAGAGGTCAGAGAGCAGCCTGCCAACCTGATTACCCTCCCCTCCTTCGCTTGCGGATGAGGAGACGAGCACCACACATTCCGGGATCAGCGACTTGGAAGCGCGACGTTGTTTTTCCGAGTTTCAGGCAATGTTTTGTCTAGGTTTCCAGGTCATGGTTAAACAGCCCCATAAAAAAATCTGCTATTGATATTTCCTTCCCCCAACAACTGATACTGGATCATCTCACCGAGCCCTTAACCAATCACGTGAGCAGACAAAAGCTGTTCCTGGGTCAGTGCTGGAGGGGAAGAAAGTATCTACGCTTCTTATTGTGCCAGTGTTTTGGGCTGTGTGAATTGTACATGAGTGCTGTTTTCATTTATTATTGAAGAATGCATTCCATGGGACATTCATCAGATGCTTAGGTAATACACATGGCCTTTGGTTTTGTGCATAAGACAACATGAAGCCAGCAGGAAGGATCAGGCTACATTTCTTTGAATAGGCTTCCTCTGGCTGAGAAGAACCAGAGATATTCCACCTTTTGTTGATGTAGATTGAAATCTGGGCCTTGCTGCGGTTCAGACCAGGTCAGTCTCTCCCCTGCATTATGCAGTGTCTCCTGCATTGTGCCGGGTCTGAGAGCCGCCGAGAGTTGCGCAGCGCCCTGAGAGAGAGCGGCACCGTGTCCGTCTGATGAAGAGCCCTGGCAGTTTTTAACCGACACCAGAAGGATTAAATAGACTCGTGTTCTGGCGCAGAATCGGTTGGACTGATTTGGAGCCGCTCTGAGCTGTGAAGCTGCCTTCACACCCCACAAATGTCAGGGGCTACCAGAACGCCTTACTCAGTTACAGCTGACATTTTTAAGGGCCGTTTCAACCATGTGGGGCTGAGGAACAATTTCATTTTCAGTAATGGGTACAGCATGGCAGTTTGTCCAATTAAAAATGGCGCAGAGTGTGGGATCCTGTATGTATTGGTACAAAGTGTGTGATACTTTTTGAGTAGTACGTGATACTATATTGGTGGATAGACTGATACTATGTATAGGTAGATAGATTGTTATATGATATATATTATGGATAGACTGTGTTACCGTATGTGTCGTGGTTAGACTGACGTACCGTATGTATAAGTGGACAGTCTCTGAGGCTGTAGGAATAGTGAGTAGTATGTGAGCAGTCGTACTGGGCAGCCTAACTCAGCCTACAGGACCATTAGGAGCGTGCCGAAGCTTTGGATGCGGATGGGGAAAACATCGGGCCGAAATCCACCCTGCTGGCAAAGGATTAAGTCTCCAGCCGGGCGCTGCGTGAGAAGGGAGCCGTTTGGGCTTCAGGTGTGGAGACCGGCCTTGTTTTGCGCGCGTTTTCCCCCCTCAGTGTTGCCTCCGCTGGCTGCTGTGTGGAGAGCTCGCACATCAGGAAGAGCTTTCCTTTTTGGCTGGTGAGATTAATCAAATATTGGCTGCCTCCCTCTCCCTCCCTGCCCAAATTGTAACCATCTGATTTTGGGTGCCTCGGGCGGGCTTGAGGGGGGGGGCCTTGCATGCGGAGGCAGGTAGTGGGAGATCTGGGGGTCCGGGACAGCAGGTCCTTCCTGTCCAGCTCTGAGCCAGGCTGATTTGCTTTCCAGGGCAGCGCCGGTGGTGGAAAAACGTACTTATTAAGTCCTTTTCTACATTAAGTTCTCCTCTGCTTCTCTACACAACTTGGCTGCGGACACACTTTCTGGAGTAAGGTTTGGCTTGTTGGATGAGGGAGATGAGAGCTGTCCCTAAGGTACAGGAAGTGGGGTGTGGGATGCATTGGGGTGTGGAGGCCCAGAGCCTCACTTAGCTTGTAATACAGCACTCTTTGTCTTAGGCCCTGCTTTTCTTCTGTGTGCTGAATGTGGGGGGAATCCATTGGCATGCATGGTGTCGGCTTTCAGAAGGCCTCCGTGTCCATTTTCCAGCAATGTGTTTAGCGTGGCATGTAAACCCCCCTTGAAAACAAGTCGACCGTTTCACGCCGGCCTAAAAGCCCACAGGAGGCGCATCTATCTCAGTTACCCACTTGTGTAACTGTGGTGTTTGAACATTTTTTCCCCGTGACAGGCTGCTGAAATGATAAAGGTTTCATGTTTTTAGGCGACCTTTCTAGCGCCTTTCTGTCTCTCGGCCGTGTGCCTTATCTTGCCCGCAGGTTGGTGTACGTTTGCTTGATTGGTGTTTGTGTACCAAGCTGAATTAAGCTGTCGGACATAATTGCTTGTGTTCTGTAATTCCGAAAGACTTTACCCAGAGTTCACCGCTGTCACCCGCTCTCATGAATATTCACGGCGGAGCGTCTGTATTTGTGCAGGATAAGCCGGGACACATTGCAGCCGACTTGCTCTTGGGCGCTTCAAAAGAATGTTTAAACGGGGTGCGGCTTTGATGGTGGCGGGGATCAGGGTGGTATTTCGGTTTTACTCGCAGGGCTAAGCGTTGCGGTGCCACTCTGTGCCACGTTTCATCACCGTTCCGACCCCCGGTCGTTAGGCTTGCCCCTCCCCTCCGAGCCCCTGACCAATCAGCGGGCGGCACCCCCCAGCTGAAGTCGTGTGTTGCGCTGACGTGGTTTGTCGCGGCGTAGGCAGGGGGTGGGGGCTCGTTAGAGAAGCGTGTGTTTTAGGTCTCTCTTCCTCCTGGAAGCCTGGGAACAGGGATGGGAATGTTGTGAATGAAGCTGTGCTGTGCTGGAGGCACTTATGCGTGTAGCCCATGCGCCTCCGCTCCCGCAGCACACCCCCGTCCGACGTCAGTCTAACCCTTAATGGGAAGCTTTCAATAGGCCTGCTTTTGCTTTACTTTTTCGTACCGGGGGGAAGGGGGGCGAGTCAGTTTTATTTGACGCATTCCCCCTTTTTTTTTGCTTTGCATCTGGAAGGGCAGAGCATCCTATGGTAAGATGCCGGCAGAGTCCAGATGGTATGCAGTCAACTGCTTATAATCAGCGGTCCACCCTTCAGCTGTGCCATTAGATAAACACAGCTGTCTGGCTGGCCAAATTTCACATCACCTTGGTTTTACGATCCTGTCAAGGCTAAATTAGATTCCGGGTTATTTTTTTCCCCTGTGGTATTTTGTCCTTAAATAGGCCCATAGCGTAAACAGTGCGTAGAATGGAGCGCTTTGTTTACCTGATGCACTTCGACGCCTTCTTGGAGGGAGTCGGTGCAGCGGCAGAGAAAGGAGCCGCTGTGCCCTGCCTGTTTATGCAGCCTGGCGGTGTGAAGTATTGCATGAACATTACAGCATATTTCATCCTTTGGAGGGTTTGGAAGATGGATGTGAGCCCAGGGTTTTAAAACAAGGTACATTCTGCCATCGCGCTCACGGAAAGAATTTGAAACGGGTTGTCGGTGAATATCAGAAGTGAAGTTTCTGGAAGCACGGCAGCCCTTGGCCACTAGACTGTGTCTGAGCTGAGGTGTGGCAAAGCTTTGCCCCCTAGTTTGGAGGAGGAGGGGTGTTTTTTTGTCTTTTTTGTGTTGTACCTACTCAGCTAGTGCTCTGTGGGTGTACCTCAGTTGTAGTGTCTGCATATCGGTATTCATTTTGTTGTGGGGGCATGTGGGTCTGCTTCAGTGTTGGAACCAGACTGGGGAGGTGGGTGCAGATATGAGACTGCGTGCTTTTTATGAGTGAGGTATGGAACTCCGTTTAGTTTTGGCCCCGTCTGTGCTTTTGAGTTTTGGGTGGGTGTGTGCGTGTGTGTGCGTGCGCCCTCAGAGGCAGGTACTGTGTGGAGGACAATAGGCGGTGCAGTGCTCTCTGTGCATGACCCAGGAAGGAATGTGCTCCTTACTGGTGGTATGTCCAAAGCAGGGTTTGATCTAGCTGAAGGCCTTGAGCCTCCTGCAGTTGGACAGTGAAAGCAGGGACTTCCAAGGCTGAAAACCACATCTCTGTAAACTGCTGTATCCCATACACTACAGCGCAGCTGAAATGCGCAACATTTTAATCTGTTGTTCTGGCACCCGTTGAACACCACTCTTCCCCCCCCCCTCCATCTTCACTCGAGAACACAGATCTCCAGAGCTGGGCCTCCCTGGGAGAGCGGGGGCCTGTTTGGCATGTGGTAGCTAGGTGACGGTGGGTAACCTGAGCGGACGGGGCAGTGGAAGGCAGACAAAGGCAGAGGGAGCGGGCCATGCGCCTCTCGCACATGCTGCTCAGTGCCCGAGCTCCACGCCCCTGCCAGCACACCAGGAGGGCCCAGGAGTGACCACAGCTGCTGTCTGCACACTTTCCATTGTTCTTCTGCTGGTATGTTCTGGTACACTCTGGTACCGAGCTGTGGGGTTAATGTCCTCAGGCCTGAGGTTGAGTTGCTGTCGTTTTGTCCTCTTGTGCCATTTTGAATCTCACTCTTTGGTTGAAGGAAATAAATCTCAAGTCAAGGAGGTGAAGTCTGTACAGTAGGTCCACGTACATTGGTTTGATGCAGTTTTCAGAGTGAGTTTCACTGCAACAGTTGCAATGAAAGTATTAATTTTTCAAACATGTATTTGACTGATGAAACTCTTGATCCAAAGGGCTGAAGGATGTACCATCATATTTTCACCCTTCATGTATTTGATGTTTGCCTAGAGCAGTCCAGTGCATTCTGGGTAGCGTGCCGGATCCCAACAGGCGAATGAGGGGTGAGAGCAGGGCTTGTTCTTGTCAGTCAGATCTCAGATTTAACTTGGGAACTACAGTTTTTTTTATCACTGCAAATGAGGCAGCGGCATGGCCAGTATGGTGCTGGAAGTCCTGTCCCTCTACATCTGATTCCCATTCCCTCGAAGCTACGAGGCGCCGCGCACGTGAACCACTGCCAGTCTCCACGCTATTTATAAACTCACCCCGGAGGCTTCTCGCAGACCCGCCCACAGTGGCAGCCGCACCACCTATCCCGCTGGGTTCTCCCTGGAGCGACACAAGCACTGGCCAATGCACAGCCACCCACGGCTGTTTGGGGGCGGAGCTTCGTTTTGCACAGGCCCCGCCCTTGCCTTTCACAGCACATGTTGACATGATTCTTCAGTGTGTCAACCACTCCTGCACAAGGACTCTGCCTCAGAGTCCAAATGAGCAGCTCAGTTTCTCTGTGCGCAGACAGGGACCGTGAGAGAAAGGGCTGGAAGTTCTTCCGCAGGGAATCCAGCGAGGGCCTGTTTAACACAGCTCCAACACTAATGACTCCATACAACACCGTCCTCAAAACGTAATGGAATGAAGGGCTTTTGGTAGCGGGCCTCCACGGTGTCCATGGTGTACCTTGAGATATGCTTGTGTTGAGTCTGCTAGTAGCCAAAGCACAAGGCCCTGCCTCTGAGGAGCTGGACCTGCTGTCCTACACCGTGTCCTCCACAGTCCTTCCACTCCTTAACAGCAGGGGGGCAGAGGAGGTACAAGAGGAGGGAGAGAGAGGGGGAGAGGAGGATACAGCATGAAAGGGAGTGGATATTCAGAGATCGAGAGGGGCTGTAGGGGAAAGGGAAAGAGAGGTAGCTGCAGAGGGAGAGGCCGGCACAGAGAAACGGATGTTATGATGGGTGTGGCCGGCCTCGCTGCTGTCCGTGTGAGGCCGTCCCTTTACCTCCCACTGGCACCGCGCTCAGCCCTCTCCCCCTCTCCGCGGCCGTGATCCGTCACCAAAAGAGGGCTCTGAATTAGCATGGTAATTCACAAGGGCTAGGATAAAAGGCCCCATAATGTATTCATTGGTTTTATTTAAATTGAAGCAACACCATTCTTTGGGCTGCCTGCCCCTGTGTGTGTGTGTGTGTGTGTGTGTGTGTGTGTGAGAGAGAGAGAGAGAGTCTGAGTGAGTGTGAGCAAATGTGTTTGTGTGTTTCTGAGCAAGTGTGTATGTATTGTGTGTTTGTATATGTGTCTGGACGTGTGCTTGTGTATATCTGTTTGTGTGTGCGTGCATGTGTTTGCTTGTGTTTGGAGGGGGTCCCGGTCCACGGCACTTGTGAGACAGAGGGGGGTGGCTGACTGCACTCATGGGGGGGAGGGAAGGGGGGGGGGGGGCTAACACAGTGGGCGCTCCTCACAGAGTGGAGCTGTAATTACTCCACAGTACAAATAGCTTAGCGAGCTTCCGATTAATTACCCAGTCTGGCGGAACGCCCCCCTGCTGTGACAGTGTGCAACTGTGAGGTCTCTCTCTAAATGCAAATGCGCCTCACTTCCCATCAGCACGTCTGTCATATGAAAGGCCTCGAAATCACAAAAAAATGCTTTCACGCACAAAGCGCCCCAGTAAAACGCGGATTTTGTTTTACTCTGAAATTACGAAGCAAAGCCATGTTTCTTGGTAGGTTGTTTTTTTTTCTGTGTGTATTTTTTTAAGGCTTATTTTTGCTTTGATCCTTGAGGCAGCTGTTTTTAGTTACTGCCTTTTCTTGTAGGCTTTTTTTGCTGCGAAATATTGAAAGTGAGCTGGAGCAGCAGTTGTCTAAAATGTGTGAGACAGAGTCGTGTCAGGATAGCTTCCAAACCAGTGATTCATTGGAAAAGGGGGGAAAACATGTCCTCTCTTCACCTAAGCGGCTCCGTGCCGCTCTGGCTTCAAAGTCGGATGGAAAATGCAGGCCCGATGAAGACAAATCTACCGTCACTTGTTTTGGATTTTTCTTGTTTTAATTATCTGCAGGGAGAAATTGTAACCATGTTCCCAAAGGCTAAATGCATCCTGAAGCCCATGGCTTACCGCTGGTTCGTTTGCTTTGTGGGATTTGCGGTTGGCTGTTGCTTTTGTCAGAACTCCAGAGGTAAACTCAGGGGCTCAGTGTAGATTTTTTTTACCATAGCTGTTCTGCGCTGCACCAAATAATCTTGAAAGCACTACATAAGAAATAATCTTATTTAACAAGAGAACGGCACTGAACATCTCTCGTGCTTGGCTCGGATTTCTTTCTACATATTCCCCCTCTTTATTTCTTTTATGTCACAAAGACATTTCTGCTTAAGTTCGTTGTGGGGGGTGATCTTGGAAGAGATTTTTTTTTATGAGAAAATGCAAAACAGGGCTGTGTTTCTGCCATGGGTGTACAACTTGACATCCATGTAATGGTGCCCAGAATGTCTTTTTCATGTGTCCTGTCTCACGAGAGCACTGGCAGGGAGTGCTAGCGTGGTCCATATTTCAGATGTTTGGGGGTTCTATAATTAGGCTTTCAGGGTTATTTGAATCGGGCAGTTTTTTTTTTTTTTTTTTTTTGCAAGTGACTCATGAGTGAAGTTATGCAATATTTAAAGTCTTTTGCCCTGGTTGAATGTATTAACAGAGTAAAGCAGAATTGGGCATCCCCTGGGCATCCCCTACACGTTTGCAGAGTGCGTACAGCCACAGAGCAGAGGCTTATGGGAAATCGGGCATGGGCCTCCTTTCACAGTTACTCCTGTACCGCACACAGCTATGACTCAGTGCCGTTGCTTTCCTAGTGGGATCTCTAAAAATACTTTTGTCGCCGTAAAACACGGGTTCCCAAACTGGATTACTCTGACCCCAAGGGCTGCATCAGATAAAAGCGTTTCAGAGGATTTTATGCCCGACTGAAGTAATTTGTTTATTCATCTATTAATTGATTCTCCCCCCCCCCAAAATAACATGCGCTGAGTTGTAGAACTGTTTCCCGTGAGTAACTTTTTAAATATTTCCTAACCAGTGTAAACGTGGAAAATGCAGTGTTGCCTCAGTCACATCAGTGTGAGCTGGTAGGGGTACACAGTGCACAGGCAGATGTGGGAATGGGTTCACAATTATAAAAAGGTTCATGAGCCACTAGCCCTGGAGTATGTATAAAGCAGAATAAGAACACATAATAATATTTCATTATGGAAATGTAATGCTACCAGGAATTTTACTCTTATCCGCCTTTGTTCATGGAAACTTCCTTAATGATGCCAGATGTCTAACCTGTGCGGCACGCGGGAGTTGCTGGTTAACATGATTGGCCCCTATGTGTCTCTGGAGGACGGCCCACTGGCCAGCGCCCAGCAGGGTTGGTTGGAAGAACTTTTGGGATTAGAACTCGGGGCGGCCCATAAGGTAGAAGTGTAGCATGACGCGGGGCTGGGTTTAGCAGTAGGGGGTTGGCTTTACAGTATAGCGATCTTTAAAGGGGGCTCGTTATGAATGCCCCCCCTCCCCCCTTCTCCCTTTCTTCTCTGTCCAAGGCTGGCCAGAGGGAGCGTTTGAAAGCTTTTATTTTCCTATAAGATGTTGGCAGCTCTTTCACCAGGATAATGGCCAAGCCATGTTGGCATTGTGAGCGCGGGGCCTGATTCACACGCTCCCCGTGAGGAGGGGGTGGGGGGCGTTTAATGGGCCCGGTGGGTGTCTGGCGCACACGTGTGCCGCCTGTTTGATCCCTGTACAGAGGAACTGAGCTGGAGCGCTCTCCCTGCGTGGGCCCGGGCTTACCCGCCTCGCGCTCGTGCTCAAACGCGCACACACACACACACACACACATACCCACATATACACATACTCACACAGGCCCACACTCATAGTCCTGCACTCGTGATGAGCTTGCACAGTCTCACAAATGCACAGACTTGTGCTCATACACACACACTCAAACTCTCACACAGGACCACACTCCTACTCAAACATGCACACACACACTCACACATCCATGAAATGCTCACACAGAGAGAACCGTGCTCACACTCAAATGCGCACATACCCGTACAGACACATGCTCATGCTATCGCACTCCTGCACGGACTCCTACGCGTACTCTATGTCTGCAGGAGACTGTGTGTGTCACTGTGGGTATGCAAGAGACACAGATACACTTAGGTTTCCACACACAAGGGCTCAGACATGCCCATGTACACACGCAGTCTCACACATATGCACACACACATCATACACGCACTCTCTCTCACTCGCAGATGCGCTCTCATGCACTGCCGACGTCTGAGACTTGACACATACACAGCCTGTACACACACAAGCCCCTGTGGATCCACAGCGATTCGTGCCGGAAAGGTGCACGCGAAGTTGAGTCACACTCTCTCGTGCTAAATCCAGGGATTTGTTCCTAATAGTCTCCAGGACGCAGGGCCACCTGTGCTTTCATCCCCCTTTGGCCGCAGAAGCTGTGAAGTGTGTCCTTTCTTTTTCCTACACGCCTCTTAGCGTGCTGCAGCAGCGCTAATCACTGCTGAACAGATCCGTGCTCTCTCTCGGGGCAGCGGTCTCCTCCACACCGCCCCTCTGCTGCTCTCGCTGACACTCGCAGAAAGCTTCAGCACCTGCGACGTGCTCATTTACAGCGCAAAACGAGCTGGAAAAAATAAGGTATGAGAGGGAAACAAAGGGATTTGATGCAGTCACTTTTAACAGGTAAGCAGTGGCACAGCAGCCAAAAGACACGATGAAGATATTTGTTCAAAAGCAGAGCACAGTGGTAAATCCGTAGGTCTGTATACTAAGGACAATCTAACACTAACAGAATGGGGATAGAAGCAGCTGTCACAGAAACCAGTGTTTACGGCCTTGGCGTTCCTTTGTACGACAAGCCTTTTCTGGATGTGTCCGTTTCTGTTTTTGGCCAGGGGTAACTTGTTTTTCCTCAGTGTCTTACACAACTGGACAAATGCTTAAAGTGAACACTCTGTCACTGTAAGAAGCAGCAGACTGTGGAGGCGTTCTGAATTGAAGTTGTCCAAATTGCCCGGCAAAACCGCCCCTGCAGAGAAACCTCTGGATCACGGTCTTGGATCAGGCCCAACATTTGTAATTCATGCTGCTGAAAGTACACAGTGCATCTTGGAAGTGCCATCTCTCTGGTGCGCCCTCAATCTCAAGATGATTTAAACTTAACTTGTAGTGCTTGTCTGGCTGCACTGAATCTTAGCTACTTTTTTCAGTCAGCCGGTCAGGATTTATTTGATAAAGGCAAGCGCTTCTTCAGCAGGAAGTCCTCTTTACTGTAAGGAAAGAGGCTGAAATAAGGAGCAACAGTTACCAATCAGGGGAGCATGTGACGGGGACAGATCTGGGAACTGGGTTAGAGAATCAGAGGAGGAATTGACTCCGTGATCCACAGATTAAGCAAAACCGAAAGAACAATGAAGGCTACAGGCTGAGAGGTTCTGCCGTGCTGATGCTGCCTGTCTGATAGCAGCATGACCCCCCTCTCCCTATTAACAGCGTGGGCTTAGGAGAGCGGAAAACGAGTCTCGTTTCTGCTGTCCCGCCATCGTGAGCGAGGGAGAAGAGCTCAGTTCGTCTTAAGCTCGCAAGCCGGAGTCGTGGGCCTAAAATGCAAACACCATTTGCCCTGGGTGAAGTCATTTGCTTACAAAATAATCCTTGTCAGAAATACTCCATAATGGTGAATATCCTCACAATGGCTCGTTTGTACTGCTATAAAAACATCACAGAGGAACAGAGCAGCTCCATAAGGCTGGTGCGCGCTGTGGGCCGGCCTTTGTGTAACTGGATCTGCCTGGCCACTGCTCTGTAATTGTGTTGCATGCCCAGAGCTCGCACCTTCCCACAAGCCGTGATGAATATTCCGGCATGTGTGTAAATATTTGGAGAATGCACAAGCGGCCGGGGCCGCGCGCGGCGTTGCCAAGCGCACATGTGCTCCGCGCCGGGGACGAGGACAGCGGCGGCGGCGGTCCCGCTCGCCGTGGGACAGGCGAGGGCGGCCGCCAGGAAGACGGCCTAATTATTACATGGAGGATTTTTAAGAAGCGTGTAATTAGTCTCATTAGAGTGCGTGTCTGAGACGGGCGACGCCCCCCGTTTAAGGGCCTTTGTGTGGCTGCGCCCCTCCGCTCCCCAGACAGTGACCCGGCCTGACCCCTGCGTGGCGGCGGCGGCCCCGCTTTCCCACACGGGGGGCCGGCGGCGGCGTTTAGCGGCCCCGCGCTCCTCTTCCTCCTCTCCCCCAGACGCAGGAGGCTGCTCCTCACTGCATCCCCAGAACTTTGCCCGAACACCCAGCCCCTGCTGCCATCACACCCAAGGTTTTTAACGCCGGGCTGCTTTCCCACTCCCTGTGTGTGTCCCTGTGTGTCTGTGTGTGTGCTGTTCATATGTGCTTGCATGAGTTTGGGTTGAGGGACTCCCCTGTTTAGGGAAATGGGAATGTCCATCTGAGCAGGTCCTGTTCTGCTGTTGGAAATGAAGCTGCTTGTGTTCAGGAGTGCTGGATCGGTCCCACAGAGCATCACTGCAGAGTGTCTGTGGAGGAGCTCGCCGTTACTTCTCCACTAAACGAGCTCAAAAGAACAAAAGTTTTAAAAACCAATAATTTATATTAAAACCAAACATGGAGACAAAGGAAACCAGCCTATACACAAACTGCAGAGCAGCAGGGACAAAGTGAGCCTCATCTGCTCTGCAGACACACCTGTATTTAGTCAGGCCTCAATCAGTACGGTGTGTCTTGTTATCCAGCAGGCTGGTACCCCACACAAACACAGGTGCACATAGTCAAACAATGATTGACAGTCAATTAACAATTAGGCTTTAGGTGGTGAAGGCTCTCCTTCACAGTGTCAGAGCGCTGACTGTGACGCGCTGATGAACGGGTGTGGCGGTGGCGTGCCGGGCGCCATGGCGGTGACAGAAGCATGAACGCGTCGCGGGAAACGGCGGCGTGCGCGGCCGTTATTAGTCGCGCGTCAGTTGTGTGAGAAAACCCTGATGGCGAGGCAGAGTTGCGTGCGGCTGTGTTTCCGTGATGGAGAGTCTGATAAAGCCGAGTGTGGGGAATCCTGACGGGCCGTCAGTCTGGGCGACGTCTCCGCCGTGACTCACCCGGCCCCGGCTGTCACCGCCTCCGTTCCTCCTCGCCGTCTAGACTCGGCCCCAATGAACACTTAAACGGGCAAACCTGTTCCTCTGCGTGTCACCTTGTGGGTTTTATGTCCCAGCTCTCAAACGCACTGTGACCCCCCCACCACCGCCACCCTCAACCCGGGGAGGGCAGAATATGACTGGAATCACCTGTGACCTTTACGAGGGTCATAATTGCCGTGCTGCATGTCATGGTCAGCATTGGCTGCTGGAGGATCCCTACCTTACAAGGACAAAACTCAACGAGGCAGGAGAGACATGGCACCAGTCTGAGAGGTGGAAAAGGTTGTGTGGAGTGTGTGTGTGTAGGGGGGGTGGGGGCACTCCAGCAAAATCCGAATCCTTATTTTACTGTGTGAAAACGGCCCATTGGTGTGGAAGGCATTTTATCTGTTTAGACAATCAGACTTTGTTTGGCGGTAGTTGGTATGCGTGTGTAAGGGTGTTTGTGCAATCCGATGAGACAGGATGTTATGGTGGTTTGGTGCACGGAATCGCAGGGAGAGCGTGGCACTGGCGCATGCGTCACTAGTGTGTCCTCTGTTACAGAAACATGGTCCAATCGAAATCCATATCCAAAATATAGTGCATAAAATATCAGTACTGAAGTGTTTTAAACCCTTGCTGACTGGAGAGTGTAGGTTTTTGTGTTGCAATATGGAAACGAGCTACAATGTTTTTCGGCAAAACCTTTGTATAAGTAGTCTGGGTTTAGCTGTAGCTTGATGAACTCACTTTGTTGGGTGGGACTTCCTGAAGTTTCTGCGTGGCATTTATCAGTAATCTTCAGTCAGCCTTTTGGGGCTCATTTCTGTCAGTTATTACAATGGGTGGAATTGTAAAAAGTCTGATCAGTGATCGATGGCTTCTATAATATTGCCTTAGATATCGTTCCATTTCTGAGTCACAGGATCAACACTTCAGTCTGCCATTTGGGGCTCATTCCCATCCAGTATTACAATGGATGGAACTGTAAAAAGTCGATACCAAGCACCTCTTTATAAAAGTAAAAAAAAAAAAAGAAGAAAAAAAAACTCAGATGGAGTGTGAATGATATGTGACCGGTCCGTTTTCCCCAGCCTGACTGTGTGATTATTCCCACAGATGGGTTAAGTGATACAGCTGGACTGTAGCCTGTATTTACACCTCATACCTGCTGAGGGAATGCTGGCTTTAAATTCATCTGCTCCTTCAGGCCTTTTGTCCTCGGTGGTTGTTGGGGGCTGGGGGGCCCCCCCGGGGGGTGGTCCAGCTGGGAGGGGTGTCGGAGGGCAATTTGGGAAAACAAAAGCGTGCGTTAGCGCAGCGGTCCCGAGCCCCGTCGTGCCTTTGTGTTTATGCGGAGCTCGCGGGACGCGTTAACCTGACACATCTCTCCCTTCCTTTACGTCAAGCACATCCACAAACAAACCCTTAATCCCTCCCCAGGGCCCGGCCGCACTTCAGGACCACCCCCCCCCCTTCCCAAAAATACCCCCGCGGATGGCTCTGTGGCGTCGGGCAGCCTGTGCAGTGAGAGCCCTCTCTGGCTGTGGGTCAGAGCCGGTGTGACGCCCCCTCCAAGCTCTCCGTTTGAGGAGGAACATCACAGCGAGGGAGGCTGTTAGTAGCTCAAATGCTAATACTAATTTGTTCCTTACCTTTACACTTGCTGCTTTGCAGTTTCTTCTCCCAGATCCCTTCTCCACAGCTATTAGGGCTCTCAGTCTGGCTGGCAGAGACTCTGCTTGTGTACTGCCCTGTCAGTCTTAAAAATATCAAATAACTGCAGGGGGCCACATGCGGGCCTTCACAGACCAACGCAGAATCGAACGCTTCACCAGAACGCCGGTTCTCTGAAAACAGCAAAGAGCTGGGATCTGCCTAACTGATTTGTAAGATGAGTTGAGCAGCTTGCAGGAATAGCATAACTGCTCTTAAATACTGAGGAAGATGTTTAAAAGAAAGAAGGTAAATTCCTGGCCTTCAGATAAATTTATTACCATCCAAATCAGTGTAGTGCATTTCAGCCATGATGTAGAGAAACGTCTCTCTCTCTCTCTCTGTTTTTGCCTCGAAGTGACGTTGGCTGTAGTCATGCCATGAAGTAGATCTGCCTGATGGTTCCCCATGCTCCTCTGAAGCTCCCTCAGCACCGCATTCTGTTACTCTCTGCAGGTTTACATGCCATCACAGTGATACACACCAGCACACTATGAGGAAATCACATTTCTTTACTTCCATAGGTCCTGTATGAGGACTCCTAGACAAGAAACCTCAAGTTAAAGCAAGTTTAGAATTAAATGGATGGAGGGGAAAAAAAAAAAACAATTGAGTAACTCTGTTGCCAGTCCACTCCTATCGTCCCAAATTTGTCTGGTTGCAAAACTGCATGCTCCTTTGCTGAGGTCAGTGTTTCCCATAGGAAAGTGTTACAGCTGGGAGGAGGGTGGGTGCTGTTTTCTCACATTTTCTCGCTGTGGCCATCCAGCAGGGATAGCATGGGAATCCAAGGTTTGCAGCAGGTCTGTAGTGGGTGTGTAGCATTGATATGACTGCTGGAGTGTAAAGGTGGAGCTGGTGAGGTTGAGGCCGTCGGTCGCCATGGCCGTCGGTCCCTCTAGCTGGCCGGTCGTCCGTGTGCTGCGTGCGTCAGATTCCTGAGGGCTCACAGACTCCGGGCGCGAGGTGAAGAGAAGGGCGTCTGAAACGTGAACCGCGGCGCCTCTTTTTGGCCCGCGTCCACCGCTCAGGAAGGCCGACCCGGCTTCCTGTGGGGCCACTTGACATTTCTGCAGCGCGGCTTCCTCGTATTGTCGCTCGGAGGCCGTCCCGCTGCGTCCACGCAGGTTCAGGGTCAGAGGTCACCGGGGCCCCCCTGCGCCTGTGCCCTGCTCTGTTTATGATTTCTGTTTTTTCCTTTTCTTCGCCCCGTCTGCGTCCTCGCCCCTGCGACCCTCTCTCGTGTCCCAAGTGTTTAGGTGGAGCGCAGGGGTTTGTTTGGCTCAACACCGGAGTCACCGGTCATCAAACATCCTGCCTCTCTAAATCCAGCTCCTTAGTGTGACCGTGTCTCCTGAAACGTGTTGGCAGTGGACATATGCCTGTTTAAATCCCTGCTGTACTGTTCTGGAGTATTAGAGAATGTCTGAATGCTGTATGTGTTTTGCAGTACACAGCTGGCATGGCATGGAACTCGTCTGTCAAAGCTATTGTAATAATGTTCTGAATTCTAGAAGTAGAATATAATGCCAGTGTCATGCGGTGCTTAGACTTGGTCCCAGGTATACTGGGACTCTTCCAGAATGGCCTTTTTGGTTTTCACTGGGCAGTTTTCATGGTAGTTCCTTCCGAGCATATCGCATACAAATCCGTATCTTTGCTATTTTTGATGTGCAGTTAACTGGAATTGAGACCAAATGATGTGTGGAAGTCTATATGAAGATACATATTTCAGTAAAGACCCCAGAAGGATCTCTTTAGTGCTCATCTTACTGGTGTATTCGTGGTCGTTGCTATGAAGGAGAATGTGTTCCTAATTACAATACCTGGTAGTGGTAAAGATTAATAAAACGTATGTGTTTTTGTTCCTGTTGCTAAGAGCTGCATATGGTTTTACAAACACAATCTGTGTCTGTACTGCACGGTACTGTACACAGTGGGCTGGTTAGATGTTTTACCGGGTCTCTCTCCTTGTCTCTGCAGGTACATGTATTGGACAGACTGGGGCGAGATCCCCAAGATTGAGCGGGCTGGCATGGATGGCACCAGCCGCTCAGTGATCATAGACAGCAACATCTACTGGCCCAACGGACTGACGCTCGACTACAGCCAGCAGAAGCTGTACTGGGCCGACGCGAGGTACAGCTTCATCCACCGCTCCGACCTGGACGGAAACGCGCGGTACGTTCCGGCACTCCCGCCTGCAGTCCTCCATTTTAGTTAAATCACTTTGACATTTCCTCTGCAGTCAGTTTTTACCCTTTAGGTTTAAACCCCAGGATATAGCTCTGTGGGGTTAGATCTGTCCTGTGAGAAATGGCATGATACGGCTCAGCTGTGTCAACACCACACCTCTCTCTGTAGGCTGTGCCTCTCAGTGCAGTACAAATAGGGGTGCGTTCGTCAGGCCTGGGTCTTGCTGTCCTACTCCTTTTTTTGCCTTCACCTTGTTAATGAGAAATTAATATGTGTGTGTGTGTATGTGTTCAGGGAGGTGGTGGTGAAAGGCTCCCTCCCCCACCCCTTTGCCCTGACGCTGTATGAGGACACGCTCTTCTGGACCGACTGGACCACGCACTCGATCCACTCCTGCAACAAGGTGACGGGGGACGACCGGCGGGAGGTCCACTCCAACATCTTCTCCCCCATGGACATCCACGTCTTCAGCCAGAAGAGACAGCCCCCTGGTAGGACTCCAGCCAATCACAGAGCCGCTCGGCTCAGCGCGACGACCAGTCACACACTCAGCCTCCAGAAGTAAAGAGCACAGCAGCCAATCGCACTCACCTTCCACAAGAGACCGGCGAGCCCCCTCAGCCAGTTACGGTCTCAGGTAGCTGAGTGGTTTGTTTAGGTGCGCCTGAAATTCGCAGGGAACACCGAGTACTCTCTCGTCTTTGAATTGCGGGCCCCACGCATTGGGCAGGAAGCGCTCCTCCTTAATTGCATGCATGAGATCAATAGCCCTGTAAATAGGCCGCGGGAGTGAGTGTCCCCGCCTGCAGAGGGGCGCGGGCTCGCAGCGGGCGCTTCGCGGTACCCACTCGGCTTTGTTGTCGAGGCGCGTTTAATCACCTGTGTCCGTTATCCGCAAACGTAAGCAAGGAACTGGCGTCACGACACAAAAATAGCCCTGCAGCGGGATCGGAGATTAAATGGAGGAACGATTGCGGCTTGGGCAGCTTCTTGTGTTTTTAGATTTGCCTGACAATGACGTGTAGGGACAGTGAGAAGCACAGGCAGTCACGCTTTACCAAATCCAATACACACACCGATTCTGACAAAACCAGTGGGAATGGATTGGTGGGGAAGTGAGCATTGCTTTCTGAACATTAGTACGGCTGAACTCATTGTAAACATAATGCACTGCCAGCCGTTGTTCTTTGAAACCTGATACAGAGGATATGAGCGTAGTACAGTGTTTAAAATCTAAGCCTCGGCTTTATTTAATAAGCCTTAAATTAAATAGCCGGCCTTCGTATGTATGCTTAAACCGTCCCACCACCTCCAGCCCTCCGTCTCCCTCTCTCGGGGTTCTCTGTAAAAACAATGCGCGAGTGTTGGTGGGATTTGCGTTGTAATGCTATTCTCCGGCAGTCATTAGAGCACAATCACCTTGCTGCCTCTCTGGCATGGAGAACAATGAGCCCTCTGTTGCCCCCTCCTCTGCAGAATGCAGGGAATCTCTAATGGTCCAGAGAAGGCCTCCTGGCCTCCGCTCTCACGTTAGCGCGGAGTGCTCGGGTTGCAGCCCCCACCCTCCATCCCCCAGGCCACAGAGATGCTCCGGCTTTAGCAGCCCTAGTGTTCGGTCTTAAATGGACGTACAGAGAGGGGTTTTAAGATGTTCTGGGAGGTTTTTAAGATGTTGTTTTGGTCCAAACAAAAAATGGAAAACGCTGGCGGTAATGTTTTGTAGTAACCCTTCCTTTTGTGTCTCAGTCCTCTGAGATGAGGAAACTGTTCGGGCCCTTACCTGTGTATTAGTGCCCTGCATGAGCTTACAGGTGTGTTGCTGAATGGGGATAATGAGTTTCTAAAGCAGTCCGGCCAGCCCCGTATCGTATTTAGTATCAGATTATTTTTTGTTTTGTCCGCTTGATCCGGACTCGTGTGTAACGCTGTGGCGTCAGTCTCTCTGGTCCACTGTCCTTTGGGTGTCTGTATCTGGAGCAGCCAGTAATAGCCCCATTAGGGGCCTCCTCTGGAAAACATCAGGGCCACTGCAATGTATGATACATTAATCTGTTAGTTTCATCAGTTCATTGATTTCCATGTTGTGTTATTTGTTTGTCTTTATGGGATAGGTTTAAAGTGTTTACACCTTTCATTTCAGGAGTTTTTCAAACTTTATTCACAGAGGTTAGCGTATGATGATGAAATGTGTGGCACCTTTGTATTGTTGGAAGGGGGTCATGGAGGGAGGGGATGATTGGCCAGGGTTGACCTGGTGCCCGTGTGAAGGCTGTTATTTTCCCAAACGAGAGCAGCACTCAAGTCGTTGTGAAGTGAGCTCAGCCCAAACCTGTGTGGGTGTGGTAGTGATTTTCCTTTTATGGGCTTTCCTCTGTCGCATCACACTCGTCATGTGACACCCCATTCACTCTGCACAGAGTGCTGGCCCCGCCCATGCCTGACATCACAAGGGTCATGCTCCAGTTTCTGTCTGTACTTCAAACAATGGAGATTTTTTCCAATACAAAAAGACCATGTTTTATACTGTTCCCAAAGGGGGAGATGCTGTGACAGACATCAGAACGGTCACAAGCCAAGCCATTTCCCAAAGTGTAACAGCAAAAGCAGTCTGCTTTTAGCATGTCGTATTGAAATCTAAAAATTCTTCCACCAGATTATTATAAGCGTAAAGGCGTAACTACTCCAAAAAGACCAGAAATGGGAAAAATAAGATGTTTTGAGCAACATATGCGAATGGAAACAATTCGGAACATATCCAATTTCAAGTAGTTTTTCTTTGAAATGGATACATACAAAGTTATTTGTGCCATTGTGAAATGATATAATGGCCCTGTATTAATGGTAGTACAGCGCTGTTTTGTATGGTCTCAAGTTGTATCTCTCAGGCTCTTTCAGATCGTTTCTGTCATGTCCGTTTTAGATACAGTATGCTAATTGTTTCAGCAGTAGTCCTCTGTTGAATACTGAGCCACTAGAGCAGGTTGGAGTGGTGTGTTTATGTACCTGTAAGTGACACACCTGTGACCCAGTCCTGATTCTGCTTCCAGCTGTCACGAGCCCCTGCATGGTGAAGAACGGTGGCTGCTCTCACCTGTGCCTGCTGTCACCTGTGAAGCCCTTCTACCAGTGCGCCTGTCCCACGGGGGTGCAGCTATTGGAGGACCACAAGACTTGCCGGGATGGTGAGATTCAGCCCTGCACCCTGACATCTCGCTTCTGAAATACTATCTCTGCTGCCCTTCTCCTTTTTGAAACACTATCTCTACAGCCTCTCTCTGTTCTGAAATACTATCTTTGCTGCACCTTCTCATTTCTGAAATACTATCTCTGCTGCCAGAATGGTCGTAAAGGTGCTATTAAACTGGTGCTTTTTTTCTGCCCCCCGCCCTTCTTCTCCAGCCAGTCGATGAAGGTAAATGTTGTGTTGGAAGGACGTTGTATTTGAGTGTTTTGAGCAGAACGTAAAATGAATTACAGCTTGAATTGTGATTGCTTTGCTTGCAGTTGACATATACAAACCGAGTCTTTGATCAAACAGCTGGTATAAATATGCAGTTTTATTTCCCGGAGTTCAACCTTCTGAACTGTGTCCAATTTTGGTAGTGAAGACCTGCATTTTTCCGAATGCTTTGAAAGATTTATCCATGTGTAGAAAATGTGGAATTTGAACTGGGATTTTTCAGTATTAAACGGAGTGTTTTATTCCCTTTTGGGACGTCTCTAATGGCAGTAAATCTGATCACTGGTGGGGGTGCAGGGAATGAGAGGGAGTTGCCGATCACCTTATTTTTCACCGTTGTGTAGAAGTGCATCAGAATCCAGTCTGCAGATTGCTGTAAGATGTCAGAAGTGCTCTAATCTCTATTTATAGGGAGCACGTCTTCCCTGCTCATAGCATAACTTTCTGAGCAAATCGAATAATCTAACGCAATTTGTGTCCCCTGCTGCTAGTCTAGAGAAGGAACGCAGCGCACCTTTGGAATGCTAAATTAGGTAATTGTGTACCTTAGCCCGCCCTGCTGTGTGGTGAAGTTTGCGGGGAGGATAGCTGCTGTATAGAGAGAGAGCGAGGGAGAGGAGAGAGAGTTTTTTTTTTTTTTTTTTTTCTTCTGCAAAAAATGATTTCACTGGAGATTTCCCATCATGCATTCATGCATACCCCCACAGGAAGTGAAGTGGCAGGTATCCTGTAGCCTGTGCAAGTCTGAAGAGCAGCATTGGGGAAACGGATGACATTGGGAGGGGGTGCGGGGGGAGGGGGGGCGCGTGTCACGAGCCTCCCCGTTATCTTTGATTGATGGTCCCCGCAGTCAAAGGTGACGTGGGCCGACCCTGCGGTTGCCGTGGAAACCTTGGCTGTTTTTTTTCCACAGTGGTTCTGATTTACAGCCCAGCCATTCTCCGTCCTCTATTTATTTATTTTTTTCCTCCCCGCTCCCCTGGTCTCTGGAAGCCGGCGCAGGGAGAGCGCTTTTGTAAGGGGAGGCAGACAATGCCCTATTCTGCCCCGCTCCTTTCCCCTAAAACGCTTCAGCAGCGTCCGTTTCCTCCCTTTTATACTGCTATGGAAATGTGATATACGGTGAAATATACAGCCCAAAGCGCAGTTTATCTGAGTGTGCTGCACACACCGGAAACATGTCAATTATTTGGGCTCAAACATGGAATATCATTTGGAATATTGCAAGTTAGGTGTATCGGGAAACTGTGTTCCTGAATGTATGTATAAAATTGCATACACAAAAATAACTATATGAAACTACCTAATTTGTGCTGTTTTTTTTTTTTTTTTTTACCTCAGTTCATGATTGTGAATACATTTTTTATTTAATCAAAAAAAAAAAGTCAATTTTTTAAAATGTGTTGACATACATTGCTGCCTCTTTAGGTTAAATTAAGTGGAAGTGCATTGTGGGCGTGGGCTGTGCGTTATGTGGCCTGGGTCTGGCTCAAAGGAATCCTGGGAGCTGAACTGTGGGCATTGTGTGGCTGAGGGAGGTGCTGGCCTCCCTGTACCTCCCCTCCCGGGGGGGACAATGGCCACGGAGGCATTTAGCTGTGGGGAGAAAGCCGCCAATTTGTCAGCCTGTTCATGTACCGCACGGTGACCCCGGCAGCAGCACTGCCCACTGGGCTGACCAAACGTCCTTGGGGCTGCAGCTGGACAGGCGAATGTGGCCGCCACAAGGGGAGGTCAGAACGGGAGTTCAGCCAGCCAGTGAACCGCGAGTTTAAATCCTAAGTTTGTGCTGTATCCTGTGAGTCACGGGGTTACTGTCAGACCCATAAAAACTGTGGGAATGATCGCCGAAGTGTCAGCACAACAGAACGGTCGACGTGCAGGATAGTCTGACGGTTCCTCCTCAGACCTGAGCAGTAGAACCCTTTCCCTCATCCTCTCTGCTGTATCGAGCCTCTATACGGCTTTCAGGCGCGTTCCTACCACCAGCCAGAGGGGAGGAAAGGCCCTTTTGTGGTGAGGCGGGGCCCGTGTGACGGGATGGGGCCGGAGAGAGGACAGCAGCGGTCTGAAAGGCGAGGGGCTCGCTGGTCATGCTTCATTACTCAAAGTGTTCCCTGATTGATCTCTTCAAAGTGGGGTTCGCCCGGGGTTTTTTTTTTTATGAGGGGGAAGGACCCGCTTTGTGCAGGAAAAAAAAAAAAACAACAAAAAAACAGGAGTTGCACAGAGAGCTACTTTGACGTTGCTGTTCCATTCTGTGTGTTTGGAAACGGGCTGCAAAAGTGAATTGGAAGGAGTCCCGGCTAATAGGCATAGGATTTTAACATTGTGTTTGATAGGGGACAGTGGAGATCTGGACAAGCATTGTAAAAGCACTGTGTTCCCGTCATTTGGCTGCGGTACTCAGTGCGCCTGAAAACCTCTGGCTGCTTATTAAACGTTATTGGAGGCCAATTAGGCAGAGAGGAATGAATATGGCCCGGTCCGAGAGGCCTGCAGTTCTAGCTGGGAGAGGGTAAGGATGGGGTACATGGTTTGGTGAACAGGCAATGCCATGCCTCACATTTCTGGACAGTGAGCTCAGCCTTGGTGTGAGTGTAAGTTGTAGACTGAGGAAGCTCCATTCACACTCTCACGAATGGAGTCAAGGACTCCCCGTTACAGTTGCAGTGGTCACACCTAGATGGGCCTGAGTGTGAGATCTCCACCTCTCACTGCTGCTTTTGTCATTGAGGGCTCCAGAAACGTGCAGCTGATTGGTTTAGGCGCACCTGTAAAGAGGAACACACTACCTTTTGATCACTGGGTGGGCAGGACTGTGGACTAAAACATTTCCCTGTTAAACACTAAAAGTTTTTTGCTGTTCTGTTTTTCTCATGAGAAGTAAGCATCAGTCCAGAACATATACAAACCCAGCAGGGCCATGTACACCTCACTCTTCATTCTTTAATTCTAACTGTTTTGCTTGTATTGATGATTTGATACATCAGTCTTAGTTTTGAGTGTTCTGGCCTGATTTTGTATTTATGATTAAATCTTATCAGTGCTGGGCTTGATGGTTCTGGTCTGATTTTTAGACTGACGTTCTGATCCGTCAGTATTAGATTGGTGGTTCTGGCTTCGTGTTGGGTGGGGGATTTCTGCCTGTTTAGTTAGGGTTTGCAGGTTTGAGTGTTTTTTGCTTTGCCCCCTGAGGACCTGAGGCTCACCCTCTTCTCCCCGCCGCAGGTGCCACCCAGCTGCTGCTCCTGGCCCGGCGGACCGACCTGCGCCGCATCTCCCTGGACACGCCCGACTTCACCGACATTGTCCTGAAGGCCGAGGACATCCGGCACGCCATCGCCATCGACTACGACCCCGTGGAGGGCCACGTGTACTGGACAGACGACGAGGTGCGGGCCATCCGCCGAGCGCGGCTGGACGGCAGCGACAGCCAGCTGGTGGTCACCTCGCAGATCAACCACCCGGACGGCATCGCCGTGGACTGGGTCGCCCGCAACCTCTACTGGACCGACACCGGCACCGACCGCATCGAGGTGACCCGCCTCAACGGAACCATGCGCAAGATCCTGGTGTCGGAGTGCCTGGACGAGCCCAGGGCCATCGTTCTGGACCCTGTGGCGGGGTGAGTACGGGGGTCTGGGGGGCAGATAAGCAGGAGGCAGGGCAGCTGAAGGGGCTTCCAGCTGCCCTCTGTGTTCCTCAGTCTGAGGTCACAGGAAGAGCCTGCTGCAAACCAAATCCTAGAGATCATCATAGAGGCGCTGAGGGTCTGTGGGTGATAAAGACATGATACTGCCGTGTGTGTGTGTGTGTGTGCGTGTGTGCGTGCGTGTGTGCGTGCGTGCACAAGTGTAGAAATGTAGCTGCCACACTTTCTATGGTGTCTGTGTGGATGTGTGTTTGTACATGTATGAATGAATTCCACTATAAGCTGCTAGTATGCATTTAATTTAATCTGTTTTGAATACATTTTTACTGTGCTGTTTAACTATATTTTGTTGATTGCACTAAACTGAATTCCATGCAAATGGGAAGTAGAGCTTATCCGATATTTTACCTAATACACACTAATGCAGTGTCAGCCACGGAGTAGTAAAATATACAGTAGGTAAGGCATTCTGGTCAGCACAGTGAACATTGTCGAGTCCCTCTGTCTCTTTCATACAGAGCTCTCCTGAGAATGCAAGAACACAGTAGACAAGAGACCCAGATGCAGTGCAAATTCTGAGAGCGGAATAATTCTGAAAATATTTGCGAAACGGACAGGTCATTGCTCTAAATTGTTTGCTGTGGCGTGTGCAAACAGTACAAGTTCATTACATGTTGACACAATCTTATCTAACCAGCTTAAGCCAACCCACCTGACCAGAACAGAGTCCTTCTAAATTTCTACAAAGTACATGTTTACACCACAAAGAGTGTCATTATGCATGTAGCAAACCTGATCTGTTCTTACAGATAATAAGTGTATAAAGTCCACAGCATCAGTAGTGCAAGTCATTTGACAATTTTAAAACTCACTGCAAGGTTGTCAGTGTAGTAGCTCGAGCCCTGACTGGGGACCCTTTTGCCATGTCCCACAGCCCTTTACACAGCATGTGCTAAGCAGGTGGTGTTTGAATACATGTTGCTCACATTTTACATGAGATCTGTTGACTGACGTAGTCCAGGTAATGTACCTTTGCTCAAGGTTAAGGCTGTAGCGCACTAGCGAGGTGGCGGGAGCTGATTCTGTAGTCTCCTCCTCAGACGATGAAAACGATGAGGGTGTAAAGTGCTTGAAGAGAAGAGCGTGTCTCTTCAGCACTGTGCAACATTGATCTTTAGCAAGTCCAAGCGAAGTGTAGCTGAAGACCATGATGTCACCGCTGTTTTTTTTAAGCGTGTGTGTGGTGACATCATCGGAGCGACGGCCTCCTCGGTGCCATGCCTGCTGGCTGGCAGCGGGGTTCTTGCCCACATTGTTCAGGCCCAGCGGGTTGACTCATAGCTGGAGCCGTCAGGAGCTGACATGGTGTTGGTGTAAGCCTGCCAGCCCTGTCTCTACCTCGCGTTCCCTCTCTCTCTCCCTCGCTCTCGCTCTTTCCTCACTTTTGCTCTCTCTACCTCTCTCCCTTTCTGTCTCTTTCTCTCTCTCCCCCTTCTCTCCCTCCCTCTTTCTCTTTCTCTCTCCCTCTCCCTTTCTCCTTCCTTTCCTTTTTCTCCCTCCCTCTCTCTCTTTCTCTTGCTCCCTCCCTGTCTCTGTCTCCCTCTCTCTCACCCTCTCCCTCTCCTTCTTTCTCTCTCTCCCTTTCTCTCCCCCCCTTTCTCTCTCTCTCTCTCTCAATCTCTCGCTCTCTCCCTCTTTCTCTCTCTCCCTCCCTGTCTCTCCCTATCTCCCTCTCTCTCTCTCACCCTCTCCCTCTCTCCCTCTTTCTCTCTCTCTCTCTCTCTCTCTCTCTCTCTCTCTCTCCCCCCCCCCCCCGGTCTCTGTGTCACAGGCAGAGATCAGTGAGCGCATGGCACTAAAGCCTGTGGATACCAGGCATGCCATTCCTCAGAGTGCAGCAGAGCTAACAACACAGCGGCCGCACGGCCTACGCACTGTGCCTGCCACACATGGCCCTGGAAGCCCAGTCCCACTGCGTCACTCCACGGGGAATCACAGCGCATCAGCCGTTCAACAACAAACCCACTCCAAACTGACCAATGAGAAGCGTCCACTTCTGTCTGCTGTGACAGTTTATCAGTGGAACAAAAACGGATCAAACCGCAGATGTGCAGCGCTTCAGAAATGCTGTGAAGGTTTCCTAATTGCCCCGTCGTTCAGCCTGCGAGGACACCTGAGTGTTCCCTGTCACGGTGTTGCATTATTTCAGTGCAAAAATAACTTCTCCCAGCCCCAGCTTGAATTCGAACACGACGCTTTTCATCCGTCCTCGTTAAAACACATTTTTGTCAGTGTTTTTTTTCCCTCCCCCTAGTAGCTAAATTATTCCATCGACCAGGTTCTTCTTTTTCATGAATCTTCTGCCTGAAAGACTTTTTGACTGAGGCGTAATAATTCCCTGGTAGCCGTGAGAGATGGAGATGTTTTGACTAATTCAGCATGTGGGGGTCTCTCCTGGCTCTTCCTGGTTGGTGAGATTGATTGAGGCACATGCAGTCTCCGCTCTCATCATCGGGTAATGGGCTTCATGGTCCTCTCCCCCCCCCCCCCCCCCTCCACAGGCACATGTACTGGACAGACTGGGGCGAGATCCCAAAGATCGAGCGGGCGGCTCTGGACGGGACGGACCGGGTGGTGATGGTCAACACCTCGCTGGGCTGGCCCAACGGCCTGGCGCTGGACTATGCCGAGAGCAAGATCTACTGGGGGGATGCCAAGACGGACAAGATCGAGGTGAGGGGGGTCTGTCGCCTCGTTACACTGCAGGGGGAAGCAGTGTGTACGTGTGGAAGTCCAAACAAGAAAGGCATCGAGAGAGACCTCTTCAGAGTACCATCTAGGCTTCAATTGGTTGTTCAGGCAAACGTTCACAACTTAGTTTTGTGACTGTTGTTACCTTTATTGCATGCTTAGATTATCACCCTGAATTGCCTGAATCATTTTCAGTAATTCTCCCGAATGGGAGACAAAGGAGTGTTACCGATAAGCACAATGTACCTTGGTCCTTATGTAGGGTGCACAGGTATACTGTATACTCACATGGCATTGCTTATATTCCCCTCCCTATTTCTGATGGATTTGTAATAGACTGTACAGGTTTGTGTTAGGGGGGGCCTCCAGAGACACTCCTCCCTCTGCCAAGCTTTAACCGCAGCTCATCACCGCTGTCTGCTGTTCCTCAGGCCCAGCGCATCGAGAGCTCTCCTGCTTTAGCATGTTCATTAGGGAGAGTGTTTGCAGGAGGCGGGGGGCAGCTGTACAGATAATCCCTCAGATAATGTTGATCGGGCCGGGGGGGGGTGGTGTTCAGCGGGGGGCCTTTTGTGGCAGCTCTTTATCTGGCAGCCTGCAGCCGGCCGCCCCATGCGGCTCGCGCCCCAGCTGGCTGTGTCGAACCGCCGGCCGCAGCGCCCCCGACGACGGCGGGCGGGCGGGCGGGCGGCTGCGTGTCACTCCGCAGGGCTGGAGGTCAGGAGCGCCCTGTGGGTCGCGGTGCCCTTTCTGGCCCCTGTGGCTTCCTGTCCGCTGCAGCAGAGGATGATGGGACAGTTCTGGAGCAGTGACTGAGATATTGTGAAGGGTCTTAGTTTTTTTTTCCCCAAGTACAGCATCAGTAATCATGCTTGGACTGGACTGGATATTTCCAAACATATGCGCATGTATTGAATACAGACCCCCTCTAACCAGACCTCTTAAATGTTCAGGTTTTGGCTGTCCGTCTCATGCGTACACAAAATGAGGTGCAAAATAAATCAATACAACCTTCTGTAGACATTTTGTGCAGCATATGTTATAATAGGATTGACTGAACACCCCATGTTTACATGCAGCATTTAATTGAACTTGCTAACTAACAATATTGGGTTAACGCTCGTTAGGAAATTTCATTCATTTCCAAATTTGGAGCACAATTTGCAGATGCAGAGATGCTGTCAGAGGTTCTCACAATCAGAGACCATCTGCATAAAATAATTACTTACTACCTGTTTAGTAGTTACAAATAGGTTCACTTCATTTTAGTATAGTTGATACTAGTAGGGAGAAAAGACTTGTGTGTGACTCCAGACACCTCAAAGGGGCCACTTTTTCCGAATAGCCAAATGAGCATGACTTTATAGGAAATGAGCATCAAATTTTCCAGCCCTAAGTGTTATGCAAGCCAACACGAGTCATGATGTGGTGCCTCTGTGCAGTGCAATACAACAGGTACCGCAATAAAATACCAAGTCTTGTGTTAATTTGCCTGCAGCTGGTCAATTTGCAATACAAAATGGCTCTCATTTGCAGCCATTGAGAAGGAGCAGTTTATTTTTTTCTTTTTCAGTAAGGAGGTGGAAAAAAAATGTGTCTGGTTTTACTCCTTCCACATGGCGGCTGCATGTTGCTCTGCTAGTGATCAAAATACTGCAAATTTAATGCTCGCCGCCATCAATCACCGATTCCAAAGAGTAAACAAATCTACTGAAGCCCCGCGTCGCTCCTCGGCGCTAACAAAGTGGCGGCGCACGGAGGCGGGCTTCCCTTATATGGGCGCCGCGGTAGCGTTATTGTCAGTAGTGGATGCTGCCATCCGCTGCGTGCCGAATCGGGGCCAAACTTCCTGTAACCCGTAAGCTTTAATTATACACGAGGGAGGCTGCTGGCAGCGTCGTTACCCAGCATCCGCGAAGGCCGCTGCTTTCGACATTTTAATACGGTTCTGTGCATTCACGAGTCTGGGGAAAAAAAAAACGGACCGGCGCTCAAACAGTGAACCCAATGAATGCAATAAATGAGGGAGGCAGTGAGGGAGCAGTGGATGAGCATTTAGCACTTAAAAAATGCTACGCTGTACTAATCCTCCATGTGTGAGCATTGTATAGGCAGCTTTTGGTCACAAGGGCATTTAAAACATTAGCCTCATATGTGGGGTATTGTTTTTTCGTTTTTTTTTTATACAAATAGCGGTCATGTTTCTATGTGTGTCTCCTTCCCACCTGGCAGATGAACTTAAGGTGGTGACGAGCGCGGCCGGTTAGTTGGTACACACGTACATTAAAGCGCTTTGGACAGCAGTTTGTACATACGCCAAACCGGCCGCAGGGTTGGCCCTCTCCCCACAAAAGCAAGACCTGTGCCGTCAGGTCACACATCAAAACGCTCGTTCCTGAAAATGATGCTGTTAAACATCAGCGCTTAAAGGGGGGGGGGGGTTATTTACTGTTCATGTGCAGCTCTGACATGACTCACGCTATGTTAACACCCAGCTCCCTTACCCCCTGTTGCACCCCATTCCCTCCCCCAACCCACATAATCTGGCACTGAGTAGTCTCCCCTCCGGGGGGTCGTGTCCTCTGCTCTCCCAGGTGGTGCTGCCCCGGCCTGAGAGAATGCGGTTCCACAGGCCCCGGGTGTGTGCTGGGGGGGGTGGGGGTAGGGTGCGCGGGGCACCCTGGGACGGCCTTCTGGCTCTCACAGCTCTGAGGTGGTGTTTGCGGTGGAGCCCACATCTGGTTCCTATTGCTGCCTGCTCTCCAGCTGTGGTTTCCACTGTTTAGAATAGCCCCAGAATGTGAAACCAACACCACAGTGCGGTCGCAGCTCCCAAACCAGCGGAGACCTTCTGGCTGAAGCCATTTGGTGGAGGGTGGAAACTTCATTTTATATACACAGGGTGGTGGAGTGTGTGTGTGTGTGTGTGTGTGTGTGTGTGTGTGTGTGTGTGTGTGTGTGTGTGAGAGAGAGAGAGAGGGCCCTGTGTGTGTGTGTGTGTGTGTGTCCTGTGAGTCCACTGAAATAAGTCCAAATTATATTTTTGTCACCACAAAATTCTGTATAATTGTCACACTTAAATTGCCTGATAGATTATCGGCAGTCAAGTTGTTCTGATACATTTGAACAAGGAAAACAAAAGTTGCAACTTCTCATTTTTGTAGGTGTTGCTGTTCACCATTCAACATGTTTAACTACAGATTAAACAAAAATGGCTGTCCTTGAAACCTAAAAAAAAGTACTGCATGAGCAATTTATATGTAGTCTGGAAACAATAAAAATGGCTAGATTCAGCCAGAAATGTAACCCAGAAAAGTCCCTGGAAAAAAAAAAGTATATTTGAGTGTAGTATTTCAGAGGTCCGGAGATCTGGCAACACTGGAGGCTGAGAGGGGGAGGATTGCGCACGCATGAGGTACTCAACCTCAAAAGACTCCATTTCGCTCTGGCATTCGCTTTTCCTGCTCGTTTGGAAGCCTTTTGGGCTTTCCTTTGAATTAAAGAAAACGAAACATGCTATAGGTGCAAAGTGTCATGCTACTTTGTTCCCCCTCCCACAGCCCTATTTTCCATGAATCAGAGTGGCGGTTTAGGAGTTTTCCAAGGCACAATGGCGGTTGAGGTATTCAGTGCAGGAGTGTTTGTAAGGGGACCGTTCGGACTCCTCTAGCAGACTGTTGCCCCCCCCCCCCCCCGCTGCGTTCTTGGATGCGCGCGAGGAGCGTGTATATTTATCCCTCCAGACCAGAGGTCAGCAGAAGTGCTCCAGCCAGACGGCCCCAGCGTGCAAGATCTCACAGCCCAGCTGTGAAGGCAAGCCGCCCCACCAAATGGGGCAGGACTAACAGGGGACCGAGGTCAACAAAACGCCGCATCTCACAGGAGTGGCAGTAAACAATTTGTCAACTGTTGAGTGTCCCCTTCTTATTCGTGTCCATGTGGGGGGGTGGGGGGGGCACATAAGTGCATGCCCATGCACACACACACACAAGATTAAAGGTCCCCTGGATCCTGATAAGGGCAGCTGCCAAATGAATAGTAATAATAAAAATAAATAACGTCGGTGTGTGCTGTATCTGAAGAGAAATGTGGCGGCCATATGCGGCCTTGTTTGTTTGCTCCGGCAGCTGCTTTTCATTAAGGCAGCCAGGAGGAGCTGCCAACGCTCTCAGCCCCCTGCTCTCTGGTGTCTTCCGACAGCCGTCCACGCTCAGTCGCTGTGACGTCGCTTTTTGATTCAGACTTCCCTCCTGTCATGCGTTCAGACGAAGGGTGTTTTTTGAATACAGACGTCATTAGGTTCCTGAGATTATAAGGCGATTTGTACCCATTTGCAGTCAGAATGGGTCATTTATTGGCAGTAAAGTCAAGATTTAATACCTGACCAGCACTGCACTGAATTTGAATGGCAGCTTGGTAATCAGAAGGTCACCGAGCATTGATCTCTTGGGAGGTAAAAATGCTCTTCCTTATTGTGATCATTTAGCATGGTGCTAATGATCTTTGACCTTTCACCCCCCCGTAGGTGATGAACATGGACGGGACGGAGCGCAGGATCCTGGTGGAGGACAAGCTGCCGCACATCTTCGGCTTCACACTGCTGGGCGACTTCATCTACTGGACGGACTGGCAACGGAGGAGCATCGAGCGCGTGCACAAGCGCTCGGCCGAGCGCGAGATCATCATCGACCAGCTGCCCGACCTCATGGGCCTCAAGGCCACCTACGTGCACGAGACCTTCGGTGAGCGCATCCGCCGGCGCCCGACAAGCTAATTGCGTTTTAAACAGCGCATTGAAACTCTAACCTGCTCTAAAATGTATGTGCTGGCCTCGAGCTACGCTTCGTGTGGGGTGAGTGTGAGTCATGAACCTCACCCACCGACTCTGCAGGCTCTCTGAAAAGGAGAATACTGAGAAATGTCTGCGGACAGTGCGGTGGGGAAGCAAGGATAACTAGCTGCGTGTTAATAATTGAACGCTTCTCAGCCAAAGCTGCCTCAGTTGAGACTACTGTTCTGCTTCTGACTGGGTAATTAGTATCGCCCACACTGAATTTGGTCTTTTTATTCCCCCCCGCCCCCCCAGGCACGAACCCCTGCGCCGAGAACAATGGGGGCTGCAGCCACCTGTGCCTGTACAAGCCCCAGGGCGTGCAGTGCGCCTGCCCCATCGGCCTGGAGCTCATTGGGGACATGAGCACCTGCATCGTCCCTGAGGCCTTCCTGCTCTTCTCCCGCCACACCGACATCCGCCGCATCTCCCTGGAGACCAACAACAACAACGTGGCCATCCCCCTCACCGGCGTCAAGGAGGCCTCGGCGCTGGACTTCGATGTGACTGACAACCGCATCTACTGGACGGACATCACGCTGAAGGTAGGGGAAGGCGCTGTCCTCCTGGCTGGCTCGCCGCCCGCAGCAGGCAGGATAATGGGCTCCCTGGGGACGCCAGCTTGGAAATAATTGATGGCTGATTTTGTTTTCTTTTCTGTTTTGTTGCTTTTTTTTCCAGCAGGCACTGACTGATAGCTGTTTTTGCTCTTTTAGCTGGGAGAGTTGTAATTACTCGCAGGACGTCTATTTTTAGTTGGGGGGGGGGGGGGGGGGGGGTTTGTTTCTTGTGCTATAGCTGCAAAGCGGAGGAAAGAGGAGAGGAGAAACCTGCTGTCAGAATGAACTTTTTTTTTTTTTTTTTTTTGGGAACTCCAAATATTTGCATGTAATTAGCCATAGCGAAGCGAAACCACAGACACAGCACGGTTAGTCATTGTGCCGTCTGAGCCGGGGAGGACCTCGCTGACGTAGGTGTCGCTCGCGCGGTTACGAAGGCCAGCTGCTGCCGTGAGTCAGTCCGGAGGGGAGCCCCGACGCGCTGTGAGCGCGGTCACTCCCGCCGAAGAAAACACGCTTTTGTTTCCCATGGAAGTGTAATTAGCATGGAAACACAAGCGCACGTGCGGCCCGGAGCTCGCCGCCGCTCCGAGGTCCTGTGCTTCCCCTCCGCTCCAATCAGCCCGCGCTGGGGTGGGGGCTCGCGGCTCGGCGCTGCATGGGAGACGATACATGTCTTAGCAAGTATAAATAATTCAGAGGGCTGCATTCTACCTTCCCCCTTCTGCAGGCTGTATAAATGAGCCATGAGTTTCGGGCTGGCTCAGAGAATCTGTGATTTTGCTATTGCAGAGCTGTGGTTTCACCTCCCGGCTGAAGTGGGCAGCGTGCGTGTGTGTGTGTGTGTGTGTGTGTGTGTGTGCGTGTGTGTGTGCGTGTGTGTGTGTGTTGGCCTTCGCTGCTGTGTAAGGTCGATAGGCCATTTAAATTACAGATGAAATTACATACCCGTATTTCATACTTAAAGCCTACAATTAAAAATAAACATTAAGTGTGTCAGGGTTGTTACAGCACTACATGTTGTGCAGTCAGCCTCACTTGTAAACATTGCTGTTATCACTGCTGTGAAAGTAAATTCTTCTTATTTTTATTTATTATGTCTATCAGTGGGGGAAAAGTAAAGCTGGAGTTTCTTGTTCCCATGGGTTGGACATTTTTCACCTTTTCAAAAAACATTATTGGTACATTATTCAACAAAGATCTTATGCCAGTAATCCTTTAATGTCTTTGCTGACTGTTATTTCATGCACCACCAACTTGTGTTGCATTTCGAATACAGAATGCATGATAAATTTTGCATTTGTCTGCATGTCATTTAATTTGATTTGTTTCTTTTCAGACCATCAGTCGGGCCTTTATGAATGGCAGCGCCCTTGAGCATGTGGTGGAGTTCGGCTTGGATTACCCAGAAGGCATGGCGGTGGACTGGCTGGGGAAGAACCTGTACTGGGCCGACACCGGCACCAACCGCATCGAGGTGGCCAAACTGGACGGGCAGCACCGGCAGGTTCTGGTGTGGAAGGACCTGGACAGCCCCCGGGCCCTGGCCCTGGACCCAGCGGAGGGGTACGACTGGAGAAAGAGTTTAAATTCTTTTACGGTAACGCCATGCTTTGCTGAAGAGAATGCAGCATGGTGTGGCATGAGAATGTGCCAAACAGGCAAACTTTACAATCGTTTTGGTAATCTGGCAGTTGTCTGTTTTCATAATTTGGAAAAGTTAAAGGTCATTGTTCTAGAAATAAACACATGGAATCATTAAGACCACATTTTAATTCCAGTCAGAACCGTGTAAAATGTTCGAAGAACTCCCTGTTAAATGGGCATTTGCAAGGCCCAACTGTAAAGCATTAGCAGTTCAGCTGCAAAGCATTTAGAGTTTTTGGGAGTAGTAGCAATTAAGTTAAATGATTTGGTGCGTTTGGTCGGCATCGCTTAATGCTTTTGAATGGCTGGAGATAACTGGAGAAGCAGCAGAGGGAGGAGAAGGGGGAGGCGCGTTTGATCTCCGTCTCTGTCTCCGCTCACAGTGTCAGTGGTTTTGAGGTGTAAGAAATTTGGCTAATACCCGACGCACATTGCCAGGACTGCAGAAGTGAGTCACATGGACTCAAGCCTGGTAACGTGGCAGCTGGAGCAGGGCCTGTCTGCTTTCAGCGCCGGGATGATTGAAGGGAACCCGCGTTCTGCCAAGAGTCAGTCTTGCAACACATTTGTTTCGCCCACAGCTTCATGTACTGGACAGAGTGGGGCGGCAAGCCCAAGATCGACCGCGCCGCCATGGACGGGACGGGGCGCACGACGCTGGTCCCCAACGTGGGGCGCGCCAACGGCCTCACCATCGACTACGCCGAGCGGCGGCTCTACTGGACCGACCTGGACACCACGCTCATCGAGTCCTCCAACATGCTCGGTGAGTGGCACCCAGATCACCGATGGACATGACATTCACCTCATTACATCAGACATGTAGTTCATTTGACACAGGAATGTTTTATGAATGAGTAAATTATTTATTATCCTGTTAGGATTTTATTATTTTTTAGTGTTAGAATTAATCTCAAAAAAATAAATGAACTGAATATTTAAAAAAAATTAAAATTTGGGAATTGGTGCACTTACAATTCCAAATATGAACGTTCATCAGGTTACACCGAAGGACAGTCGCAGCAAAGTCTGTCAGCCAAAAAATATTTGATAAATTACATTTTAAGTGAAATTTCATAAAGGTACAAAAAAAGCCTATTGGGAAAATAATATGGGTCCTGCTTTTGAGTGTAGTAAAGCGGGAATTCGGTCAAACCTGTATTCAAGCACTTACCACTAATCAGCCATTTGCAAAATGCACTAAACGTTAACAGTCCATTTGTGAAAATAACGGTGCAAAACACCCAATCATTGAATTCAGAAGTTGTATCCATGTGAAGAGTGAGTTTACATTACTGTACTGCTTGACTGTTTTATCTCGTATTTGTTTATTCTCATTAAAGAAAATTCATATTCTCCGTGTTAACTGTCTGCATTTGGTGTATTTTTGTCAAGTCAGCTTTGATTATGCGTTAAAATCGTGAAGGTATCGCTTTACAGAGTATAGTATGTTCCCGATTAGGGGCTCAAGCCTCAAACACTTATATTTAGAGGGGAATAAATCTTCAAAAGACATTAAACGCCTTGATGGAACAAAAGCTGCTGGCACTCATGTGGCGCATGTTTTGTCCTGAATTAAGGGGTTATGTGCCTAAGCCAGGGCCCGGCTCTACTATAAAATGGGCTAAAAAAAAAACCGATACTGCTATTACACTTATTCTAAGAACATGCCAGCGCTTGCAACACTACCAATTTGGAGTGGTGAAGAAAATAGCCCTGACCTTAGCATATGATTTGTTGCACTAAAAAAAGGTTTCACCAAGCATATGGCTAAGACAAGGTTTCTCTTTTTTTTTTTTTCGGTGTTTGCTTTTTTCGAAAAGGGCTGGAGCGCGAGGTGATTGCAGATGACTTGCCCCACCCCTTCGGGCTGACTCAGTACCAGGACTACATCTACTGGACGGACTGGAGCCAGCGCAGCATCGAGCGGGCCAATAAGACCAGCGGGCAGAACCGCACCGTCATCCAGGGCCACCTGGACTACGTGATGGACATCCTGGTCTTCCACTCCTCGCGCCAGGGGGGCTGGAACGCTTGCGCCTCCACCAATGGCCACTGCTCCCACCTCTGCCTGGCCGTGCCGATCAGCAGCTTCGTCTGCGGCTGCCCTGCCCACTACTCCCTCAACGCTGACAACAAGACCTGCAGCGGTGAGTCGCCGACCGCCCAGACCGACCGCAGTTGGACCGCTATCGGTGGGGGGGGTTGGGTTGGGTTGGTCCGGGATGGAGGTGAAGTCATGCGTGCGCATACCGCCCAGATCAACACCAGATTTGAAACGCTGTTCTGCCAGATGGTGAGCGGCTATGACAGGAGCGGAGAACGCAGCGGGCCGATCTCGCGTCTCTCTTTGTTTGACTAAGAGGTTGAAAAACTGTCTTCTGAGGTACGGGTATCAAGCCAGCGCAGTTTGCGGGTGGCCGACTTGGCAGGGCTCGAAAAACTGAAGCCCTGTTTAATCACAACTTGTTCCATCTCTGTTCAGCGCAGTAAAAACGCTTTTTTTTAAGTCATCTGGGGACTTCTGCATTTGAGTTATGAGGTTCAGTTTCCACAAAACGTTCGAGCGCGCATTAATTACGTGTGGTGTTGTTGACAGGTAAGTAGTCATGGAGTTTGAGCGATCTTCCAGAAAGTATCCTGGGTGGCTGAATATGAAACCGTGTTGTTAATAATGAGATGACTGTAGCAACTTAGCAGGCTCTCTGGGAAAACGCACAGAGAGTTGGGGATCGAGAGTGTTGCTCATTGGCTTCCTGTGCTCGCTCCCCCCCCCCCCCCCCCCCCCAGCCCCGACATCCTTCCTGCTCTTCAGCCAGAAGGCGGCCATCAACCGCATGGTGATCGACGAGCAGCAGAGCCCCGACATCATCCTACCCATCCACAGCCTGCGCAACGTGCGGGCCATCGACTACGACCCCCTCCACAAGCACCTGTACTGGATCGACCTGAAGCAGAACGTCATCCGCCGTGCCCAGGAGGACGGCAACCAGGTAACCGCCCCGAATGGCCCGCACTTGCACGGAGGGCTTCACACGAATGCTGATGTGGATGTGAAGGAATATGTGTCTTAGATTTTTTTTTTTTTTTTTTTCGGGAGCCATATATTTGAGTCTGTATGACTGTGTATGTCTGTGTGTGCTTGTCTTTCTGCCCAGACACATGTGGTGTGAGTCTTGGTCCCCCCATAGTATGACTGTGGTGTATCTTTCTCCCCTGAGTGTGACCGTTGTGTGTCTCTCTCCCCAGAGTGTGACAGTTGTGTGTCTTTCTCCCCTGAGTGTAAGCGTTGTGTGTCTCTCTCCCCAGAGTATGACCATTGTGTGTGTGTGTGTGTTTTTTTTTTCCCCCCACCCAGAGTATGACCGTGGTGTCCAGCACAGCGGGGAGCCTGGGCCTGCAGCCGTATGACCTCAGCATCGACATCTACAGCCGCTTCATCTACTGGACCAGCGAGGCCACCAACGTCATCAACGTCACCCGCACCGACGGCCAGCGAGTGGGCGTGGTCCTCCGCGGGGAGCAGGACAAGCCCCGGGCCATCGTGGTCAACCCCGAGAGAGGGTGCGTCCCGTCGCTGACGTCGCTTTGTCTTTCTCTTCCCCAAGGCCCTCCTCCTCTCGCCCTCAGTCCATTCTCAATCCACTTCCAAATGTTCAGTGTTAAACTGCAGAGGCAAGAGCGGGCATGGTGCCCAGCGTTCGATGTGTGTGTCTGCATGTGTAACTGCTGGTGATAATGTGGGTCTTGAATCAATTGGCGTGGTCTTCCAGCTTCTGTTAAGGCACTAGGTTGCATAAGGTCATTTTGTGGCCTCATTACAGACAGTCGGCAGAGTCTGAGTTCCAAGACATTTGAAGCAGAAGTTTTTTGTATATACTGAAGAAATAATACCTAAAATGAAGAATTAAATATGCTCATACTCTGTTACTTGTTAAAATAGGTTTGCATTTACTTCACTAGCTGATCAAAATATATATATAGTGAAATGAGGTCTATAAGTGTGTATTATGTGCTGACGATGGCAGAAAGAGTAATATTGAGAAGCTGAGTGATGCTGCAGGCAGACTGACTTGGTGATCCAGGTGCTTGGTTAACCTGTGCTTGTGTGGCTGCCCGTCTCCGCAGGTACATGTACTTCACCAACCTGCAGGAGCGCTCGCCCAAGATCGAGCGGGCGGCGCTGGACGGCACGGAGAGGGAGGTGCTGTTCTTCAGCGGCCTGGGCAAGCCCGTCGCCCTGGCCATCGACAACGAGGTGGGCAAGCTGTTCTGGGTGGACTCGGACCTGCGGCGCATCGAGAGCAGCGACCTCTCCGGTGAGTGCGGCCACAGATCAGCCATTTGCAGATATTCAGCTCCATGTTCCTTCTGTGCCCCATACTCTCGTCTATCAGAGTCTTCCCAGGAGCAGGAGATTTTGGGGCTCTATCTATATAAGGATGTTCTGCATTCACACGCACGCCCTCATGAATATTCACAATGAGTCAGCAAATTTGAGCAACTGTAGCTTAAGCTGTGACGGAGAGTGAATTGTCAGTGTTCAGCACATGGGTGAATATCTTGAGTAAATAGAATGTCTGTGGTTCGCTGGGCTCTGCCCATCTGTAGGCCTGGCCCGCTCTCTGTTGATCCTTGTTTTTAAGGTATTGTGGGATAGGCCTCTCTCCGAGAACAACTGGTGCCAGTTTCCAATAAACGAACCCAGCTGCTTATTTTCTGAAGAACTGTTTACCACTTTTGTGAGGTTTATACTTTTTTTTTTCCCCCCTTAGATGAGAAACATCTTAAACCATGTTGTTTGGACCTTGTGGTGATTGTGAATTCAAGTGTTTCCATGAGGTTGCATGAAACCGAACGTACCAACAGGGAAAGTCATAGTTTACAGCAATCGCTCCCCACCAGGCAATATTTATAAATAAATATGAATGTACATTTTTGAGCTTTTCTGATTATGCGGTTGCTTGTTGAAAAGGTCTGTTTTGTGACGTGAATGCTGAGCTCACTGGCTGATTGGTGGGAGCCCCTGCGGATCGCCTCGCTCATAGGTCAGGAGCGCGGCAACGTCATTGGGCCTGAGGGGGGGGGGGGGGGTCTGCTGGCCAATAGGAGCGAAGCACGTCAGTTTTCCGGGACATCGATGCGTATTGTGCGGGGCAGGGCCGCTCCGGCGCGAAGCCCGCACTCAGCACATTCCGGCGGGCCTCTGGAGCGCCACACACTCCGAAAAGAATGCGAACCATTCGGCCAGGAGCCGGGGGGGGGGTGAGGGGGGTGGGGGTGACGGGTGACTCCTGAGTAAGACAAACACTGCTTTTTAAAACTTATTAGGCTGGAGAATCCTCGCCCCGTAACTGCGGGCCTGCGCGGTTTTGGCTGGCGGCGCGGCGGGAATGGAGCACCCCCCTTTTCAAAGGCATCGGCGCGTTGCGGGCTCCCTGGCTAAAGTTAGATTGATGAGGTCCGCGATGAGAGTGGCTGTCATTAGCCTCCTCTGCAGATGTTTGTCCTGCTCTCCGCTGTAAATAGCAGCGGGGAAGGATGTGGTTGGGGGTTTATTCCACGAGGAACATTTAACCCCCCCCCCCCCCCCCTCCTCAAGAAGGGAGTTTGGATCAGAGGCCTCTTTCTGCTGGTGATAAACTCACATGCTGCAATTGGAGCTGTGCTCGCCTGCCCCCCCAGCCAAGACCCTGCTGAAGGCGAAGCGTAACTCCTGCTGTGTGTGTGTTAGATTGAGTCGAGCTGTCTTGGGAACGATCCAGGGGTCGAATGACATGAAAAAAGGGGAAAGATGTTGATCCTTTTCATGGTGAATTTTAGTAAAAACAAACCCTGGCAATGCGGGGGCCACACATGAGTTTTGTGTGTGAGTCATTCTGTTGGCTTTGAAAGCTTTTTAGAAATGTCAGCGCTGCCCCTTATCCAAACAGTTTTCAACAGTTTTCATCAAATTTCCACACGTTTTCATGATTATTTTGCTCATGCACATAAAGAAAAATGATTTCCTCTTCTGCTGCAGTACATTACGCTAGTTGAGCAACTGTGTTCAATTAACAACCGTAAATATTTTTTTCCCCTTCCCCTCTAAGAAATTATTAGAATATCTGCCCGAACTCAGCATGGATTAACGTCCGTCTTCTTTCACGTTTACCCGCCACCCCCCTTCCCCTCGCTCCCTGTCCCAAGTTTGCCTCTCTTACCTGTGTGCCCTCGGTTCCTGACCCCTCCCGTCTCTCCCCGCCCGGCTCTCGCAGGCGCCAACCGCATCGTCATCGCCGACTCCAACATCCTGCAGCCGGTGGGGCTGACGGTGTTCGGCAGCCACCTGTACTGGATCGACCGGCAGCAGCAGATGATCGAGCGCATCGACAAGACCACCCGCGAGGGCCGCACCAAGATCCAGGCCCGCATCGCCTCGCTCAGCGACATCCACGCCGTCCACCAGCTCGACATGGCCGAGTACAGTGAGTGCCGCTCCTCCATCCCCGCCTGGCCATAATTCTCATTTAATCTCATCATTGTCTGAGCTTTCATCTTCGTATGCCATTTCTCTCTGGCACTACTGAATAAGTACATGCCTGAACAGTTCATTTAGCAGTGCATGCTACAGTATCAGTACTGAACACGTGTATGAAGTGTGCAGTAAAACAGTGCAGTATGACTACAAAGAAACTGGTGTTTCCACACAGTTGAAGGGATGTGAATATGTGTGGGATATGTATATACGTGGTCACTCGCTCCTCCACTTAGTTGTCTTCCTGCATGCTCTGATAGTGCCTTGAAAGTTGGATGTTATTAACTCTTTGTTGTCCCCCTCCCGCCTTCTCTCAGATAAGCACCCCTGCACCTCAGACAACGGTGGGTGCTCGCACATCTGCATCGTCAAGGGAGACGGCACCACCCGCTGCTCCTGCCCGGTTCACCTGGTGCTGCTGCAGGACGAGCTCTCCTGTGGAGGTAAGCTCCGCCTCCCGGCTCACGGGCGACCTCCCGTTACCACGCGTGCGGGGGTGGTAATTTGGTGACGGTGCCTAACGTTAGGGGTCGTGTCTGTTTTCCGCCCCGCAGAGCCCCCGACGTGCTCCCCGGAGCAGTTCTCCTGCACGTCCGGCGAGGTGGACTGCATCCCGCAGGCCTGGCGCTGCGACGGCTACCCCGAGTGCGACGACGGCAGCGACGAGCGCGACTGCCCCGTCTGCTCCGAGTCCGAGTTCCAGTGCGACAGCCGGCAGTGCGTCGACCTGTCCCTGCGCTGCAACGGCGAGGTCAACTGCCAGGACCGCTCCGACGAGAACAAGTGCGAAGGTATACCCCCCCGCACTGTGCATCTGCTCTGTCAGTGTCCCTTGCCTCCAGCTTAAGTGCCTCTGTTACCGTAAAACCCGCAGTGTAGGTGCCATCCATTTCCTTTCTCCTTCTACAGTTCGGTGCCCGGTGGATCAGTTCAGATGTGCCAACGGACAGTGCATTGGGAAACACAAGAAGTGCGACCACAACACGGACTGCACTGACAATTCAGATGAACTGGGCTGCTGTGAGTAAATCATTTACTCTATTTCATTGTCTTTGTCTCTCAAAACATAACCAAACCCCACCCCTTTTTGCCAAAGCTTGAAACTGTTCCAGTCATTGCCTTCAGGCACTGTTTGACTACAGTATATTTCATAATTTACTTGGGGGTTTATGAAGGGTAGAAGTTCCAGACAGATGGTGCCCCCAAGCACTGATTCTAGATCGGCTTACCCAGCCTCCTAATGTTATACAAAAAGTTTTCTTGGTGTGTGAATGTCTCTGTGTTGGGCTGTTGTTGATGATGTCATCTTGCCTCGCCCCAAGATCCCACAGAGGAGCCTTCCCCCCAGCCCACCAGCACCGTGGTCTCCATCATCTGCGTGATCCTGGCGCTGTTTGTGGTGGGCGCCATGTATTTCGTGTGCCAGCGCGTCCTCTGCCCTCACATGAAGGACGATGGGGAGACCATGACCAACGACTTCGTGGTGCACGGACCGTCCTCTGTCCCCCTGGGATACGTGCCGCACCCCAACTCCCTCTCAGGGTCGCTGCCAGGTGGGTCTCAGTGGGACCGGTACCCCGAGATTGGCCGTAATCTGGGCTACCAGCAGCTACTCGCAAAATCCTGCTATTAGATCCTGTCATAGCCCTGAATCCTGAATTACTGGAATATTTCAACATCTAGTTTTTTTCCCCTGAACCTTATTAACAGTCTCTAAATCCATATGGGTTTGGATGTAATGTAAACCTGTCGCTACGTAGCACCAGACCTAGAGTTTGGTCTACCTGCCCTTGATATTTATATAAATCCATACACAGTGTTTGTACGGCCTGGTTCAGGTATTAGTCAGTAATAAACTCAGTCACTCACAAGATGTATTTATTCAGCACGTATCCTCATTCAGGGTCCCTTGGTTTTCTTAAACTGAGGATGCTTAGAAACACCTTGATAGCTTTGGTATAGATAGACGCTGATAGCTTTGGTACAGATTAAATTATATTAAGATTCTCCTACAGTCTCTGCATGTAGAAAACGCGCTCTGTGCCGGAGGTGCTGATTGGCTGGTTTTCTCCTCCGCAGGCATGTCGCGAGGGAAGTCTGTGATGAGCTCGCTGAGCATCATGGGAGGCAGCAGCGGGCCACCCTACGACCGCGCCCACGTCACCGGCGCCTCCTCCAGCAGCTCCTCCAGCACCAAAGGCACTTACTTCCCCCCGGTGAGGCTGCGTGTGCTGCTGTTTAAATTTAATCGTCTCTTACCGTGGGCAGTTCTCAGAATAAAGAGCCTGTTTCTTTCCCCTCCGTCACCGCGTGCGTAATTTGTAATGGCGTTTTGCTACTGTTGCTTGTGGGAAAAACGGCCATTGCAGCGAACGCCGTATTGCTGGTTGTTTTGCCCGTCTGTGCCCACTTTGGTTAACCATGTTGAGGAAAGTGATTTATAAAATATTGAGGTCTAATAAAACAAGACGCCTGGTTTGTGAGTGTGTGAAACTGGTAGCAGTCCCGTGTACTGCTGCATATTTCCATTAGTGTTAACGTTACGACTTTTCCCATGGAAATGGGCGCTGGTCTGCCCTTCTTTGGAGTGAGTTTGAGACTTTGTGGTGTGAGTCCTGATGTATCTTTCTCTCTGTGTTCCCTCTTTTTCCTCTTTCTCTCTCACTCCAACTTTCTCTGTCTCTTTCTCTCCAGATCCTGAACCCACCTCCCTCTCCTGCCACCGAGCGCTCCCACTACACCATGGAGTTTGGCTACTCCTCCAACAGCCCCTCCACACACCGCTCCTACAGGTACCCAGCAACCCGGCCAGGCCAAATTATAGACACTGGTGTAGACGCACATCCGTGTTCTCATCAATCTGACTGAATCTGGACCTGTTAATTATCATTAATTCCTGTTAATCTGACCCGTTACTCCTCTACCACCCGCAGCTACAGGCCGTACAGCTACCGGCACTTTGCTCCGCCCACCACCCCCTGCAGCACAGACGTGTGCGACAGCGACTACACGCCTGGCCGCCGCATCGCGCCTGCCGCCAAGGGCTACACCAGCGACCTCAACTACGACTCGGAGCCCTTCCCCCCGCCCCCGACCCCCCGCAGCCAGTACCTGTCGGCGGAGGAGAACTGTGAGAGCTGCCCGCCATCCCCGTACACCGAGCGCAGCTACTCCCACCACCTGTACCCCCCGCCCCCTTCCCCCTGCACGGACTCCTCCTGAGCCCCGCCCAGTGCCCCGCCCCTTCCCCGGCTCCGCCCCTTCCCCGGCTCCTCCCCCCTCACTGTAAATATCAATTGTGCATATTATGAGGAAAAAAAAGACATTTATGGAAGAGGGCGGAGAAAATGGGGATTCTGTACAGTATGAAAGATATGTTATAAAGGAAAGGGGCGGGGCACAGACAAGCTGGAGAACATTTGTACAGTAAAGAAAAAAAATATTTATATATTTTCTATACAGCATCTTCTGGTTGTGCCATAGGAGTTTGTATTAAAAAAAGAAATTTGTACATTTTTTTAAAAAAGGTTTTATTAAGTCATCACAAACAAAATACATTGCCTTAATCCAGGAGATAAAAAAACTACCTTCCTAAGAGGCTGAAGAAAATCATAAAATGCATAGAAAGGGACACCTTGAGATGGAATTATCTGATGCCAAAAAATGTTTGCTGTACATGACAAAGGAGAGGTTGGATGGGGAAAGACCCGGATGCCCGTCCGAGGAGGCGAGGAGTCGTGTGAGGCAGCCATGTTGTCACCATTAAGCACCCATCTCTCAGTTCACTGTTCCTACCTGGACAGTTTGCAGACCTGTTGCACATTGATTCTGAAAGTTGAGAGGAGAGACAGGTGTGGTTTTACCTCTTTTTTTGTGTTGGGATTCTGAATACCCCACCTTCAACTGGAATAATATCTAAAAGAAAAAAACTGAAAACCTTCATTGTCAACCCTGGTGTGCTGCAGAATGCCTTTATGAAAAGAAAGCCGTTGAAGCAATAATGGATGGATAAGTTCGATAATCAGTTCCTGCAGCAGCCATCACATAGGTGTTGCCCCCTTCCCTCTCTGCCCCTCCCCCCTGCCCACTGTCCAAGGCCTGTTTACATCGAGACCTCCAGCTGCTATCCTCGCCAGAGTGTACAGACCCCATTAAGAGTGTCTTAACTCTCCGTCTGCCTGAGCTGGCCCTGCGTTCAGACAACCAGGACAGCAGAGCAGACATTAGGAACTTGCTCCCCTCAGAGGGAGTTTGGATTGTTGCCGACTCCCAAATGCCAGCTGCCATTCTACATCACCGATCCTGAGACCTGTATCCGGATGAGCCGCCTTCAGTCACGTGACGGGAAATGGCTGAGCAGCTGCAGTCACGTGACCGGAAATGGCTGAGTGACTGCAGTCACGTGACAGGAAGTGGCTGAGCACCTATGGTCACGTGACAGGAAATGGCTGAGCATGGTGGCCAATTCTGTGCATCCAAAATAGACTCGGTACGTTAAGAGCAAGTAACCAAAATCGGTTTTATCACTTTTTTTTTTGTTTTGTTTTTATTTTTTTTAATGCCAGACTGCAACTGTGGACTAATCTGTGTGGAGGAACCAAGACCCAAAGTATCATAACATCACTTCCTTTCTCTCAGCCCTCTTCACCACATGCAGTCCTTGTAGCTCTCTCCCCCTCCCCCCCCCCCCACAGGGAATGGAAGACTCTCAATCAACCAAGGACAAGTTATCGTGCCTGACCAGTTTTAAAACTGTTTTTATTCAGATTTTAAAATCCAGTGCCCGCAAAATATTTTCAATATTTTTGTACCACATATTGTGTAGATATCATATTTATAAGCTATAAAAAAATCTTGTATTAGTTTACTGTAAATCTAACCATTATATCCTTGCGGTACTTTTCAGCGTACGTTCTTACAGTATATGCCTCATTTTATTTTTCTATTACGTGTTTGTCTGAAAGTATGGAGACAATCTAAGACCGACAATTTGGGGAAAAAAAAGATATCCAGGTATCCTTGTTTTATTCTCTGTCGTGACAAATAATCACCCTTGCTTTTCTTCGCTTGAGAAATATTTTTATACACCGTTTGTGTGTCGAGTTATTTTCTACATACTCCAGTGCCAAATAAGAATTCATTCAGTTTGAAGCAGCGGTCACCAACACTTTCAGCCACTGTTCAACAGTACGTTTGTGAAGATGCAGCCCTGTGATGGGGACGTTACAGTACAGTTGGAATTCCCTGTCTCCTCTTGGTAGTGTCCATTTTTTTACCTGAATGTCTGACTACATATGTACAGTCCTTCCCTAAAGCTTTTCAGCTGTCCTTTGCAGACTGAAAATGAATTCAGGGAGCCATTTTTTCATAGTTTGGCAAGAAAGACCTAAGAGGGGAAAAAGCCAGCAATCAGTTTTATTTTCCCACCTATTAGTTTAATTTGCAGATCACTTCACTGCTGACAAATGCTGTTGTATATGGCGGACGTCATGTTACACTGCATCGATTACTCTGAACATCAGTTTTGCCTATGTCAGTCCTGCTTGCTACAGATTTTTTAGAAAACTATTTGTATTGGGCCAAATTGTCTCAGTTTGGAAAAAATCTCCCACAATTGAACCAGTGGGTGTGCCAAATTTATGGTTGTATGCAAATTTAGCCTGGTGTCTCCAGGATATTGACCACCACCATCTCTTGGGAATAGTGGCAAAAACCTAGAAATTGAATAGCTTCTCTGACTCTAGTATTGATTTTTTATAACATTCTTCTGTGGCTGCATTTGGCCTTACAAAGGAACTGTACCGTTCCCAGACATTATGTGTTCTTGATGTGGACTGATTTTTGCAGTTTTTCAAATATGTATGGAAAAAAGAAGGCCCCTTAAAAGTTTTCCTAGATAATGGTACAGTTGTTGATCATGCTCTCCTGCTGAACTGGAAGACTCTTGTAATGTTAATCCTTCCACCATATCATGAATCTATACCAGCATAACCTTCAGAACAAGCCGATTATTCCCACAGTGCTCGACTTTCATAACTTCTTGCTTCTTTTCCAGTAATGCAAACATACCTCAAAGTCAGATTGTCACATTTCTGAAGTGTCTTGGAAATACCACATTGACAGGAAATAATTGTTCTCCTTTTCCAGAAATGAGCCTTAACCATCTTATTTGCATACATCTGACTGTTCTGGTCAGTTTATGTCTTGTCTCTGAAACTTGGCCCTCTCAAACATCCAGTCTCATCCATCCCTTCATCCATTTATTTTAATGATGGGAGTACAGGGCTATGTAAACCCCATTGTGGGTGCTGGTACCATGCTCTGTCAGTGGTTGTTTGGTAGGAACCAATCAAGTCAGTTTCCTCTTCTTGAAGACACTTTGATTGGTTCAGACCACAGAGCCAGTGAAAGCTGATGATGGCCTCAGCTATTAGCTTCCAACCCCACATTGCTGATGAGACGGCCACTGTTTTGCGATGTTATTTAGAACGCTGTTGTACATATATTGATGGCCACTGGTGAACAAAGGAGAATGTATGAACAGTCATTAATGGTGGGCTTGCCTCCCAAAGTCAGAAAGACTTCAGAACACTCAAAATGTGCTCTCTGGCTGTGCCCTCCTTCCATCAACCAAGTCCCTTTAAATGACCCTGCGTTAAGGGCTGCAGGCTATTCCTCCCAGTCTCATTGGTCTTTCATCTATCGCCGTCTGTGGTAAACCAGCATTTTATTTTAGGTGATGTTCTCATTCTTGATTGCACTTTATGGTACTTCTTACTTATCGGTATAACAAATGTTACACGATTGGGAAAATCGTTATCCAAAACTGTTTCTCAGCAGAATTCCTCACTATGTCATGGGTGTGTGTGTGTGTGTGTGTGTGTGTGTGTGTGTGTGTGTGTGTGTGAGTGTGAGTGTGAGAGAGAGATGGTGTGTGTGTGTGTGTGTATGTTGGTGTATTCTCATAGAAGATGAATGTTAGTAATTTTTGACTTGGGCATTTTGTGCAAGTGCCAAGTTAAACATTGGAAAACTAATCAGATGGAAAGGAGACTAGTCTTCTGGAATGTTCATATTAACTAAGGTATAGTGCTAATGTCTGTTTTATGCTTGGATGAGTGTTAGAAAGCAAGTTTATGACCGGGAACCAAAGGAATGGAAGTTTTGTTGGCTGAAACTACATGCGAAATCAGGCAAAGGTATCCGCTGTTCCACAAGTACCTATTGCTCATAGTTGTCAAGGTATTGATCACTTTCATTCACATAGTTCTCATTCTCATTCTCATAGTTGGAATGAACGGATACCTTTCTGGTTTATGGTATTGACTTCTGCCAGTTGTCATCTATTAGGTTACGACTTTAAACATGACTATTTTGAGGAAAACTGAGAAAGTACAGATTGCTAAAAATAAAAATATGAATCTTCAGCAAACGGTGGAACAGGTGGGGAAAGAAGAAAGTGAAAATGGATGGAATCACTAAGGTTAATTAGTAAAAGCACTTTTGGCTCCATGCTATTGGAGAACTAGGAAGGGGTGGGGGGTGGAGAAAAGGTACTTTTGTAAATTGTAGTTTTGTTTTTCATCCATTTTGATACCCATGGTGCTTTGCAAGGATGTATTCAACATGACCAACATTTGGTTTGGCATATCCATTTTTCCACTAACTCTACTTTTTGTAAATGGATTGCTTTACATGTAAAACGGTGTATAAAACAGACCTGTACAGCCCATTCAATAACTATTATAAGCTGTTGTAACAAATGAAATGTTGATTTTTATAATAAAAATGAGTGAAATTTTATGCAGTGTCCAGCTCAGTTCTGTCATATGCTGTGTTTAGTGAGTTCAGTTCACACAATGGGGGTGGGGGGGTATTGGGGGGTGGTTTTGCAGGTGTGCCAACAATGAGAGTGGTAGATAGTTTAATGTGTTAGTCGGGTACCTTGTCCTGGATCTCATCAGCATCTTTGAAAAGGTCCTTCACAGTTTTCCTGTTATGTGGAGGTGCATACATTACACGGGACATTAGCCACTGCTTGTTACATGTAAATGCTAGTGCCAGACATTCTTATGCTTGACATTGTAGGTGATGCAGGTATGCTACAGAACACTATATAAAAGATCTGTGCAAACTGTGTGTCTGTATATAAATGTAATCAACATCGATGTCCATTCTGGGCTAGTGTATGAGAACTCAAAAGTTATGATGATTTCGAAGAAACACTGAAGCCAGAACAGACCTATCCCTGACTTTCTTCAGCACCGGCAGCTTAACTCAGAACACCTGGGAAAGCACACTGTGTTCAGATGCTAAAATGATAAACCACAGGGCCAAGTTATTTGGAAAAAATACACAAACATTTGAAATGGCACATATTTATTGAGTGAGGTTTTGTGGGCAAAAATGTTAATTATAAGGCTGGTGTGAAAAACGTACTCCCTCTTATACGGCCAGCTAGTCGTGTTTCATTCAGTTAAAAATTAACCATTTTAATTATTTCTATAATAACATTCCGATACCAACATATCTTGGACGTGAACTTATCTATGGATTACTGTTCGATGCCAACCTATGGCTCACCGGTTTTTCTGCTCTTTGTGTGCCACCTGGTGGTTTAACTCGGCACTGCATGTTTGATTGGCATATCATGATTTGCGAGCGACTCTCGCTGTTAAATGCACGAGCATTTGAACTAACGTTAAAGTTTCGAGCAATTGAGATGTTGAACTATCCTAATAATATTTTGTGAGATGGCTAATTAGCGGGCTAAGATGTCCCTTTAAAAGGTGCCTAGCGGGTCACATGTTTTAAAATTAAATATATGTAAATCTGCCGATCATCGACAGTTTATCACCTAACGCATTTGGTTAATTCATTTTACTTGCTACTTTTAATTATTTCATAGTTGGCTGCTATCTCATATTTGAATTGTGTGGATATAAAAATAACCGTCTAATTTCAATTCTGTTGCCATTTTCTCGTAACCCGGAAGTAAATGACGCAGCTGACACTTTTCGGCACTTGGCATGGAGGATGTTTGCGTTAAGTGAAATAGCGTCTCATCCAGCCAGCTGAACGTTGGAGACAGCAAAGGAAGAAGCCATTTGAAACGAGAAAACTGGTCCTTTCGACACACGGTTAGCTGAGCCGGGACCAGGATGATGGTTTTGTATTCATCGCAAAGCTAGTCTACAAATAACTGATAGCAGGAGAAATCAAAGCCCAGCTCCAAGAACCACAAAAGCGGAAGAAATCTCAAGACACGGTGTGTTTTCAGTCAACCTGCTTGTCAGATAAAAAGTCAACTAGGTACATAATTTGAACATTTTCTTGGTAACAAGCCAGCCAGACTATTGCGGATAAGCGGATACCGAGTTGATATTCATAACATATAGCTAGCTGTATGTCTTACTTCCGCTAAGAATTAGCGAGCTAGCCGGTGCAGTGACCAAACTGTCCAGTCTAACTCGATGGGAATGTCATTGGGAGGTTTTGTTGAACTGGCTGTTAGTTTTGATCTCTGCTTTCCTATGCTAACCTTTGTGCTGTCAATTTTTTTCTGGAAGGTTGCCGTGAGGTAGAGATTGGAGTCAGTCAGCATTCACGATGGGAGCGGAGCAAAGTGGCGATTCGGAGCATAAGCACTCCGACTACAGCACGACAGGTACTGTCTTATATTTCTATCATCGTATTTAATGTGGTTTATAGATGATACCTCTCTGCTCGTATTAACGTAACATGCATACAGCTGAGAGCGAAGTAAGATGGCAGATTCTGAAAGGAGATATATTTTTCATTTTGTTATTTATTTTTCATATAATGAACAAATTACAAAAGCTCGTTTGCTGAGATATAAATTACGCTGCATTCAATTATTAAACGCAATTGTTTTCCTGTTGCAGTGGTTCCGTCCCCAGCTAAGCAGAAAGCCAAAATGGACGATATCGTCGTGGTAGCCCAAGGAACGCAGTCCTTGCGGAACATCCATAATGACCCTGATGTCATCAAGCTGCAGGAGATTCCAACATTCCAGCCACTACTGAAGGGTAAGGAGGGAGAGCATAATTAGTATTGTAGAAATCTCTGCCCTTCCAGGACTGTATTTATATTTCACAACTGAAACATTAGTAGCCATCTCAAAATATGTTGCCATCTTTTATGTTTACCCAAGTGCAGGCAAAGATTTGACCTAGTTCCATTATAGTGTGAGTGTGTGAGAGAAAGAGTGTCTAATCCTTTGTGTGTGTGAGAGTCAGCCCATTCTTGTGTATTGATATAGATACGGTATATATGATCTAGTCTGTGTGTGTACACCTCTGTCTAATGCCTCCCCTCCTCTCTCTCTCTGTAGGTGTCCTGAGCGGACAGACATCCCCCAGCAGCGGTCGCCTGGAGAAGCTGGACTCAGTGCAGATGCTGCAGCTTTGTCTGCGTTACCAGGATCACCTGCACCAGTGCGCCGAGGCCGTGGCCTTCGACCAGAACGCCCTGGTCAAAAGGATCAAAGAGGTGAGGGCACTCCACACACCTACGCATTCTCCACAGGCTGTAAAGTGGACGGACCAGGAAAGGACTGCGCTGTCCCAGTCAGCCGCAGAACAGGGGAAGCTGTTCCTGGCTGTATTCAGCTGCATGGGTATATTGTCTGGTAATGTGCCCTGACCACGGCATCCGGTATTGATACCTCAGTATGGAAACCACAGCGTTTTTCTATATATTTGAATGGGATGGGAGTGTCAGCAGGTGTCAGATATCAGATATCAAATGTCGCATCCGTGAACTGCACATGTACCTTTGTGAATGTCCATACAAAAGCTGATTATAGCTCACTGAAACACGTGACAGCCTGCCAGCAGCCTCATGTAATGCTGCGTGTGTCATCCGAAAGTATGAGCTGGCATATCGCATGTTGTGTGGCATTTAGCACCCTTCACATGAAGTCTTGCCTGTGTGTAATGGGGCCCCCTTGTGGCCACAGATGGACCTGTCCGTGGAGACCCTGTTCAGCATCATGCAGGAGCGGCAGAAGCGCTTCGCCAAGTACGCCGAGCAGATCCAGAAGGTCAACGAGATGTCCATGATCCTGCGTCGCATCCAGATGGGCATCGATCAGACCGTGCCCCTGATGGACAGGCTGAACAACCTGCTGCCCGAGAGCGAGAGGCTGGAGCCCTTCACCATGAAGCCTGAGAACGAGGCCAAGTAGGCCCGGTCGGACGCCAGCTTCACCCCCTTTGCTGGCGGCCCCGCCCCTTCACTCAGGAAGCACCGCCCATCACCAACCCAGGTCATGCAACCCACCATTATAGCCCTGCTCATCTCACAAAAGGGGGTGGAGTCTCATGTGTGGGTGGGGTGTTGTTTGATCCTATCCCCTGTGGGACAGATCTGTCAGCCCTGAACTTGGGAGAAATTCTGTACTGGTAAATCACCTGAAATGCTGAGTGGATGTCATGAGCTATTTGCATATTTATGTTTTTTGGTGGCAGTTTAGAGCTTGGTGAAAGGGGAGGAGCTAAGACTGGGGTTTCATCATTAGTGATGCTTGTCAGAGGGGAAATGGCCTCAGAGAAGCAAGTTTGCCAAGCAGAGGAACAGAAATGCATGCAGGGAATTTTATTTTTAATCATTTCATGTATTTCTGAGGTTTGTTGAAGTAGCATTGCCCTTTGCTTGGACAGGTCCAGTGAACTGTACTAAACTCTAGGAAGCTTTTTTTTAACTTGCTTGGCAGTTAATTTTGTTAAAGAATTGTGAGCACAGGATGTGAGTGCTTCAAGATCAGTCAGAACAGCTAAGTACCTGAATATGGTGGTCCTGAACTTCACCACTCTGTTGTTCTTGAGACATTGGAGTGCTGAATTGGAATTACACCCATTACTTTTTTTTGCACTGTTGTACTATAAGAAATGTCAAACCCACAATTGTTTACAGCTCTTTAAATTAAGGAAATCACACCAGTACTGGTACTACGAGTCTGTTCTTTCACTGGCTGTCACCTTAATAAGTAATAAGGCAGCTGTAAACATTTTAATTTATTTATATATTAAGAGATGTACAGTGCTCCCGTTTTATGAGTAGCACGTTGCATTTGGAAAAACGAGAACATATCAAGTTTCTGTCACCATTTGCTATACGGATTGACAGCACGCTGTCTGTGGTTCAGCTGGAGTGCCTTGTTCTCTGCATCTCGGCATCATCGTGCGTATATCGCTTAAGGCCAGGAAAAAATGTGACGTTGACCGTTGCTGCCCTTGGGACCTTTGGAATGGCATTCTATATATGTTGAGTATAACTTTCGATAGCGTAGTTGACCCTGTCTGTTCCAAGATAATTGACACAGTTCACATCCCTGGGATTGTCTGCTGTTGTGTGCAGTAAGTTTTGTGAGAAGATACAAATATTTGTCACAGACATCTACAGTTAAACAAATGACAAACCGCTGGGTTTCTGTACTGAAAATGCATTTGAGTATGGGTATCAGTCCCAACAGAATATACCAAATAAAGGATACAGTTCTGAACAACCAATATATGGGAGAAAGTTTGTCCTTTTTGGAATGAAAATGAGAATTAATTTCTCGCTCATTTAGCACATAACAACCACATCTTTGATCTGACCTCATTCTCTTCTTCAATCCCAGAATCAAGCCTTGCACTGCCGAAAACAGCTGCATAAACAGTCTATAATAATTTTAAAATAGCTTGCATATGAATTATTTGTAAATTTCATGAAAGCATGTTAACATTTAACTCAAATAAATATGTAATTTACGTTTGGGCCAGTAGATGGCAGCACATGGCTATTTGCATACCAATAACAAATGTCGCTAAATGGGCCAATCCAGATTTATCGCAAGAATGTGTTGAAATTTTTGCGATAAAAACGATAAACTATTTATAAATTGCATGTATAAATCGTGGTTGATAGTGTAAGAAATGTCGCCAATGTTTCCTTTGAAAATAACCTATTTTCAATTTTGCACCCCCGGTGGCCACCGGAAGTAGTTTGTTAGTAATGAATGTATTTTACGGTCAGGCGTGTTTTTACCTGAGGAGTAAGATAGCTAGCTTTAAAGTGGTTCCTCTCGCATTCGCTCGCCTGTGTCGCCGGTGTGGATAATATTCTCTTGGAAGCGCATACAAGAAATCCGACACGGGAATCTTTGCTTGCGACTCATGTAGCTGCCTAGCGAAACTGTCTTTACTTTGCCGTCTGACTCCAATAATAGGCGCCAGTTAAATTGATTTTTGTTGTCGAAGGGTGACTGTGAACACTGTGCCCAGTTACAATTTTTTTTTTGGAAGATCAGACATGTCGGAATTTCTGGAAGATCCGTCGGTTCTTACTAAGGATAAGCTAAAGAGCGAGCTGCTGGCCAACAACGTGCCTCTGCCGAGCGGCGAGCACAAAAAAGACGTTTACGTGCAGCTGTACCTGAAGACCCTGACCGCTCAGAACAGGGAGAAAGCCCCGGCAGCGGACACCTTCTCCAGCGACGAGGACCTGCCTCCACCGGTGATCACCAACAGAAGTCGCTCTGGAAGGGTGAGTTTTTCTCATGCAACTTGACATGCATGCACTCTGCTAGCCAGCTACATACATTTTTGATAAGGTAACCTGAGCAAGGTGAAAAACTTGCGGCTAGTGTTGTGGTTGTCGACGAAGCAAGTTAGGTAACTGACGTTTGCTATATTGCTTCCAGCAAGTTAACGTTAGCTAACTAGCTATCTCACTAATGCAAAAGGATTAGATTTCACAGTCCTATTTGGCTCACTTATTCGAAATGAAACGTAGCCTAATCTGTCAAACGTCCAGTGTCTGCTAATGCAAGTTAAAGTCTTTGTGTTGAAAGCAAGTGTCATAGCCGTGTGGTAATAGCTTCTAGCTAATTGGCTGGCTAGCTAACGGTAGTATTTTAGAGATTAGCTAGCTACTTGGCTAACTGACGTACCCGACGTTGTGTTTGTGAATCCAACGTAGCTAGCTGGTTAATTAGCCTGGTAGCACAACCCACAAGCCGTTGTAGCTGTGCCTCGATTACACTTTTAATCAATCCAACTGTCCTTTTTTCCCTCAGAGCCGCCATACTGTGCCCTGCCATAATTAGCTTAGCTAGCCTAGCTGGCATAAGGCATACACACAACAAATCCGCGTGTAGTGATTTGACAGCGGCGGCTGCCAGTTTTCCTCTTAGCTGGCGATCCCCGTCAGTGGCAAAGCGCGGATTAGCTTCTCTGTGTACCGCAGACAGTCGGGCAGTAGTTCTCAGTTCTTTGTGCAACGTTAACGGTGTTTATCTTTGTTTTGCAATGCGTTCAGTAGATGTCCGTGTGTCGCACAGAATTGAATTCGACGCTTAAACTGCGATAAAATCCCGTTATGCTACACCCAGTGTTCGTCGGCCTTTTGTAATTAAACCACGCTGTTGGATGTTGGGATAAACAAAACCTCAGGTAAGCTCAGGTGGCGTTGAAAACTCCTCCACTCTGCACTTCATTAAACCGTCAGTGTTTAAAGCAGCAGTGCATTGTGACACCCTGCAGACCTGGTCCCTCATTTATCAACGGGACAATCGCACGAATTTAACTCCCAGCTGTGCATACAGCTCAGCTGTGGGTGGAAGTGACAGTGACTTGTGAAAACTTTTATAAACGGGAGAGAAGGAGAAAGAGATGGAGGAAGAAGGAGGGGCATTCTTGTAAAGAGGCAGCGGCTGTTTTTGAGGGACTAGCCTTTTTCCTGACACTGCTTCATCGTGGGCTCAGTCATTTTATTGAGGAAATACTTCCCCAGGGACAGGAATGCATGTCCAGACTACCAGATGTGTGGAGTTACTTATATCTTAGTTTAAGTCTCAGTCATTTGAATGCATCACAGTGCTTAATTCTTTACATTCCAGTAAAAATAGCCAAAAATGAAATTCCTAGCTGTGCGTTTCTGTCATGGCTTGTGCAGTCATTAGCCTTCAGGAAGATGTGTGCAGCACAGTGGTGTGTCCCCCCTGTTTAATTATGGAATAAAAAGCTAGATTTGCGCTTTCAGCAGGTGAAACCACCTTTGAACATATTTGAGTGTCTTCGTCAGTAAGCATGTCAGCCCTGAGAGAGTATCTGTTATCAGAAAAAGTTAACATTTAATCTTGTTTTGTCATGGAAACAATATGTAGGCCTAATTGTGCAGCTATGTTATGTTTGTTGCACTCAAAACCTTATTATACACAGATGGCCGACAATACAACTGCTCTTCCTGTTTCTGCCGATACCTTCAGGAATTGTCAGGCAGCGTTTTGCCAGTTTCCCCCAGCTAAGGAAATCTGTGCACAGTTCTGTTGTCTTGCTTTTTTGTACCAAGTTCAGTATTCATTATCATTGTGGGCCTTCTGTCAAAGAAGTTTTGTTAATGCAGCTGTGGAGTAGAACACTCTTTGTCTGCACACATTTTCAGTCATGGTGTCTGAAAGTTTGTTGGAAGTGTTATTTTCATGTTGTGCACCTGATGGATAAGAAATGCAGGGAGGCAAAGGAAGGATGTGATCAGCGGGTCAGGTTTTGAGTGTCATAATTGTGTGAAAGTGTTTAGCGAACTTAATTGTTAATATATCACAGTAAAATCATTGCCTGTGTGTGCACGCTTTGACCTTTGCCCTCTGCAGAAAGCCACAAGGAAGACAGACAAACCAAACCCAGAGGATGTGGACGCCTCTGAGCTGACTGACGAGAGTCTCAGGGAGCAACTGCAGAAATATGGAGTCAGTGTAGGGCCCATTGTAGGTGAGACACACATATGCATGTGTATATACACACATGCACACTGAACGCGTACACTTACGCACACACAAACACATGAACAAACACATACATGGATGCATACACACACTTGCACATGTATGCATGCACATACACTTTCACTCACACACACACACACACACACACTTGTCGAGTCTTATGCATACAAAAACATATTCAGACACACGCACTCTCTCACTTGCGTGTATACACATACGGACACTTTACACTCGAACATTCTCACATGTTGGCTCGACCATACATTCACATAGACACTCGCGGACATTCTCATGTACACATGCTTACACATTTTCAGCTTCACAGATTATCTGCCCTACACACTCTCATACGTACTTAAATACACACACAGTCACTGGTACCATCTTGGTGCGAGCCTCCACCCTGACAACGCCTTGATCCTCCACATGAAAGCTGTACCTCCCAGCCCCACCACTAAGCTCTGTGGCTGCCCCCCTCACCGTGTCCCCAGCCTCCACGCGTTCGCTGTACGAGAGGAAGCTGCAGAAGCTGCTGGAGCAGGGCCCCCCTGAAGTGCTCCCCTCTGCGCCCACAAAGGTCGACAGCAACCAGAATGGCAACACAGACTCTGACCAGTACAGCGACAAGGAGGAAGGTGAGACACAGATCAGTAAGCATTTACTCCACCTATAGCTGTAACTAGTGCTGGTGTGCTACAGTTAAAGCACTAACCAGTAATCCTGCGTTATACACACACCTATTACCAGTAACCATGTACTGTATCTATAGCTCTAACCAGTAAGACTGCACTAATATCGATTACTCTAACCAGTAACCAGCACTACTCCCACTAACCAGAAACACCGCACTAGAACTGTAGTACCAGCCAGTAATTCTGCTTTACACCCACAGCATGAATTGAAATTTCTACTGAATACACTGAGCTCAAACTCCTACCTATATCCATAGCACTAACCAGTAACCCTGTACTATATCGGTCCTGTCTCCCTCTGACAGAGTATGACTGTGTCTTTCACTGAGTAATGTGTCTGTGTATCAGAGGAAAGGGCGGTGCCTGAGCCAGAACCTGAGCCGGAGGTGGAGCCAGTTCCAGTGGTGGAGAAACCTGTGAGGAGCAGAGGGAAGGCCACTGCTCGGTTGAAGACCGCTCACGACCTAGACCACAACCGAGTGAGTGACGCGAGCGCACACAACCATTCAGACACATACACACGTACACATAGATTCAGACCATCCAACTACCTCAGCCACAGTTATGGGACATAGACATACACACATACATAAAGCTGCATGGTCTCACTGTGTAGCCACTTGCTGTTTAGAGTGCTGCACATGCTTAAAGTGACCTGGATGGAGGTCAGAGGATGGGGTCCATTATGGAATCTAAATGAGAGGTGGTATGCGTGGACTGGTTTCTCTTACAAAGTTCATCTCCTTGCCTTTACGTGTCTGTGCGTGTCTGTGCGTGCGTGTGCGTGCGTGTGTGTATACAGGTGGAGGAGAGGGTAGTCACAGCTGATCACACCTCCAGCATGGATGGAAAAGACATTCTGAAAGAAATGTTCCCCACCACACCGACAGGAATCAGGTGAGTCACATCTCTCCATAGCTCTCCAGCACAAACCAAACTGCTCAGAATTGTCGCACACAAACCGAACCGCTCACAATTCTCCATTCTTTTTCCTCTGTCATGACATTTCTTTCCTCTTTCTTTCTCCCTCCTTCCATCTCTCTCAGTGCTACCTGTCGAAGGCCAATCAAAGGGGCAGCAGGACGTCCCGTAAAAGAGAGTGAGTTTTGGCTGGACGAGTCACTCCTCCGTCGTATTGAGCACACCGAGAGCACCTGTTCCCACAGCGAGAGCCGCACTTTTCTGTCTGGGGCCACCCCACTCTCGTCCTCCTCGGAGATGGCGCCCTCCGGTGGCCAGAAGCCTGCACGCCGCTTCCTGCCTGTGTGGGTGCAGCTGCTCTTCCTTGGCGCTGTGGCCGGGTTCCTGTTCTTCATCTACCAGGCCATGGAAACCAACCAGGTCAACCCTTTCGGTGTTTCTGAGAGCTCAGAGGCAATACCCGAGGCCAGTGCCCGTGTGGGAGAGAGCCCGTGACCCTAGCCAGCCATTGCCTCTCCATCTCTCACCAGTCCCATCTTCCCATTACCCTTTACAAATGTCCTCTCGCTGTCTGTACTCCCTCTCCCTGACATGATCCCCTTTAGTTTTTTTATCTTCCAACGTCTGTATCTGGGGGACTTTCCCCTCCCCAGCTTCCCTTTTAATTTGCTTTTTATCATGGCCTCTCTGTCATCTCTATATAAGGGCTTTCCCACCTTCTCTCACCTCTCCTCCCTACTGCTCCTCTTCCCACAACAGCGCCACCCTCCTGTCTCAGTTCCAGTCCTCCTCCTCCTTTAACAGTGGCTTCCACAAGAATATATGGACTTCATAAGGTGCAGAATCTTCCTGTGTTTCTACCCTCATCCTGGAGGGTATTGCCATTGACTTTTTTTTTTTTTTTTGTCACTCAGTGAGGCGGTCAGTCAAAGGCACGGGGTAATGACGTCCTGCTTCTAGAGGTCAAGGTCGCGTCAAAGGTGTGAGGGTGTGCAGTTTGTGAAGTCGTACTTGCTAATCATCTGTGAGCATTTACTGGGATTCTGAATCACTGTATCTCTGACCATTTGCTGGGACTGTGAATCCCATATTTGTGAGCGTTTTCCAGCGTCACGCGTCTGCAGCCCTGTGTGTATCTCTGTTTACTGGGTTTGTGCTTCTGTTCTGAAACTGTGATACCTGCAGACATGAGCAGGAAGCTCATCCTGCTGGTGTGTGGGGTGAAGCCTGAAGAATATGAAGACATGGAAACATTTTGGCCCCTAGTCAGAGCCACGGTGTCACTAGGTTGCAGTGAGCCATGCAGTCTTTAATGCTGAAGTACTTTTCATGTATAGCACTTACATTTCCCATTCCTTTTTATGTGAAAAGCACACAAATAACTCTAACTCCAGTCTTCTATAGCCCAAGTATAATATATATCTACACTAACTGAGCAAGCTTTTTATAAATAGTACACCATGGCATTTTTCAGTGGGACATTTTAATATTTTTAATGGATCAAACTCTACTTGTTGCGGCACATTGTTGCAATCCAGATAGTCACAAAGCGCTGGACATATAGCATAGGGGATTTTCCAGAGTGAATAAAAAAAAAACCCAGGGCATGTGGAGAAAAAATGGAAAATTATTCCCTGACCCTGGAAAAGGGTGGAAGCACTGGGATAGCACTTAAAGGCATGAATTAGTTTTTATGCGTTTTGAAGAATTAAGTTTCAGTCAGAAATCCCAATGAAACTGAGAGGATACTCAGTGTCGATGGTAAGCAACAGTGGTATAACTGTTAAAGAATCATGATTATAACTTCAAATGAAATTTTCCCACAGGGTAGTTAATATAGATGGTGAATATTTATTTTGTCTTTGTAGTATTCTGTAGCATCTGGATTAAACCATGAAGAGAGCATGGTTTTCAATAATTGAGAAAAATTATAAATTGTGAATAAATACAAACAAAAAAAAAAATCCAAGTAATTTAACCTTTGACCTCTCGATTTGGACATTTGTGCCATATCTGGGGTAGGGCCGATGTTTCGTTTGGTTTAAATGCTTGTGAAACTTTTCTAACTGCAGCCTTTTCAAAGGTGTGTCTTAAAACTATGAAGCATCGAAAAAAAAGTTTTTACAATAACAGATTTTAAATTCATAATCAGGTGAAGCTTCTTCTGGTCTAATGTGAATCTGCTTCACTGAGCTGCAGTTATTTTCAGGACTATGCATCTGTTGTATAGGACTTAAAAGTATATAATGAAAAATTTACTTCTTAGGATTGACTTGGCCTGTTGGACAGTAAAAGAGCAGTAGCTGCAGGGAGATTTTTAAACTGGGTGTTTTTTTTTTAAAAAAAAAAACAGTACTCTGTCATTGGTGAAAAGGGCAATAATATTGGCCTCTTTAAATTCATTCTCCTTCCCTTTCTGTCTTGTGTGTCTGCACCTGCTGGTGCTCTCATCACTGCTCAGGAATTCTACCTACTGATCCAGTTAAAATTGTAGTAAAAGCATGTAAATGTGTGGCATAGTACAATAAATTAACATTAACCATATTCAGCCTGTGACTTAGTGGAATGTGTGGTTGCACCCTGGAACAGATCTTAAACTCCTGGTTGTGAAGAAATTCCAGCAAAGGATAAATGTAATTCCAGATGCTCAAGATCAGATTATGTAACAGACATGTTTCTTTACTGTTTTGACACCCAAAATATATATGAAATGACACTGCTTTTGTAATAAATCAATTATTCATAGTTTTTATGTAATAATTTCTCTTGTCGTTGTGTGGATTCATGGGGAGAAAAGAGTTTGCAAACCTAGCAGTGGCTACGTAGCTAACATTATTTTTGTTAACTGTATTCGATTAATAAAAGAAAATCCAAACACAAAGCTTCCAGATTCCTTATTAGTCGCCACACCGAAGGCAAGAAATCGAACCTTGTGTAGTCACTGAAACTTTATATGCAGCAAAGGCATTATACTATTTGGTGTTAGAAAATAAGCTGCACCTCTGCAGTTCATGGCCAGGACCTACGAAATGGTAATGTCTTTTTTGTTTGAAAAGGGATTATAAATAATCTCATAAATGATCTCTTCTACAAGGAAGGGGAGAGGTTCATAAAATGACAGAGACGTTCAACCTTGATAAGTTGTATTTCTGCTCTCTGATTTTTCCCGTTTACGCTAATTAGGCACGTTGACTTTATATAAACGAAGGTCTGAAGAGGATGCAAATCTGTATGAAGAGGACTAATGCGAAGAATCAGAACAATGAAAAATGTACATATGCATATTTGCCCATACAGAGGAGAGTAGTGCATTTGTGCTGCAGGGGGCGGGGCAGTGTTGCAAAGTTCCCTTGCCTGTGGCTGCTAAAAACAGCTCGTGAGGGAATGTGTCCTTCTGCCTGCGCAGGATAATCTCCTTACCCCTTTCAATTGTCCGGGTCCTAAACACACGCACACACACACACTCACATTACATGTACAGTGAAAGTCTGCAGTCAAATAAGCGAAATACCCTGAAGACAACACATTTTTTTTGTTTGCTCGTCCCTCTTATGGTCGGCAACAAATGTTGCGACTCACAATTCATTTAACTACCTGGTTTTCATAATGCATTGTTATTTTTCCCTTTGTCCTTCAATTGCATTCTTGGCAAGTTTTGTTTATTATTATCATACCTTAAATCGAATTCTGCTCCAGTTTATCTCTCACGTGACACCAGCACGTCCCTTCGCCGATGCCCCGCCCCATATGCATTATTTGCTTTTTGATTGGATAGGGGGCGCAGTGACGTTCCTGTGACGCCAGGGAAGGACAAACGCTGCAGCTCCATGACCTCCGGCCTCTGTTAGCCGCCGGTGGATGCGAGGCAGGGGCGCCATTTTATGACTGAGTGAGAAAGTGAGTGGGGTAGATGGCTATAACTCTTTGTTTAAACCTATATTTGACTGTATATCCAACAGTTTGCTCTATTTCTGGGATATTACGGAAGTGTTCGTTGTTTCATCTTTTAAATGTGTTCATTTTTAACAGAATCGGCTCAGGTTAATTTCAGCAATACATGACGTTTGCTTGCTAACACGCTACCTAGGAAGCTAAGTTAGATAGCTAGTGGGTTAGCTAGCTTGCTAGCTAGGTGACTCAGTGCCGATTGCCATATATGCATATGTGGCGCATTAGCTGCTTTGATTTAGATTCGTGTCTGATTCATTTAATTTCCTAACAGCCTCTCCCAGAAGAAAATGTACCCGACCACGCTGACGCAGTTGGCCCGGGCTAACCCATTCAGTGCCCCGATATTCAAGTTGCAGCAGGTGGAGGAACCGAGACAGAGTTCCGTAGCCCATGGACACACGAATCGCCGGCTGGCCGCTGCCGCGGTGGAGGGTAAGAGTTTTTCAGTCGATCGTATGCAAGGAAACGGGCTCTCCGATAGACTGTTACGATGAAGTTAGCTGTGATGTTAACGTTAGTAGTACAAGGTCTTAGATACTTCATAGGGAAATTGGGAGTATGATGTGTTCCTTTTCGTCTATTACACACATATTATAGTCAAATGTCTGCTCCGGACGCTGGCTGTGATGAGATCTTGGGTAGCTTGTGATGCCTAACGTCCAGCTCATTGATCTGATAATTAGGCACTGGGTATGCAGCAATATATTTAATTTATTTCATTGCGTGAGCGGAATCAAATTATAGGATGCAGAATATGAGGACGTGTTCTTCGTCTTAGTAGAGACTTCAGAGTCAGTGTTAGTGGGGAATAAAGTTGGAGTGAGGCCTTCCTCAGTGAAGGGTCCCGACTTCCCTGTAAGCGAAGGCCTGGTGCTAGTTAGCGCGCTAGCAGTGTGGAGGGCACCGAAGGACAAGCTGCGAAAAATCAAACATCAAACTTCATGCGCTAGGAAATCGGCTAGCGACGAATTATTAAAGTGACTCTTGCACGTTGACGACGATGACTAAACACTACGGGGACGACCTTTAAAATTGAAGGACAAAGAGCGAATGCAGAGCTTGACCCTTACGTGCCTTTGACATACCAGCAAGAAACAATTTAATAGGTTCTCATCTTGGTAACTCGGGCACAGGGCATATCCAATTTTAGGAGAGATTTATGAGGATGCAACCAAATACGTAGCTAATTCGCACAACCTGAAAACATTATACTCTAGTTTTGTTTTTTATACATGATTTATGCTGTGAAGGTAGATGAAGTGTCTGCTTGTTCAATATTTATGTATTATAATTAGATGTGTTGAATTAAATAGTTTAATACTCTTATTAGTTCGGGTGTTGTATGTGTAAAGACCGACGCTTCACCGTGTTGCAAACCAAAATAAAAGGACTCTGGAGGTCTGCTGGTTGTAGTTACGTAAGAGTCTAGCAGGGAACGTGCTGTGCTTTCACTGCCGCATATCCCTTCCAACAGTCCGAGCATCCCCGTCTCCCGAACAGGCGCTGTTTCTACTGGGATAATGCGAAAATAATCGCACAGCAATCTGTGGGAACAGTCTAATAATTCTGCCGAATTCGCTGCGGGTCACTGCGTTAGACGATTACGTCATGATGCACGTGGCGATCTGTCCCTGTTGTAATGCATGTGTGCGTGCCGGAGATGGGGGATTGCATTACCTGCGTGTGTGTATAGCGGCTCCTCGCCTGTGTCTCCTCAGAGGGAGATAGCTGCGAATTCGGTTCCACGAAGTATTTCATCCTGTGCGGTTTTGGTGGGATTCTGAGCTGCGGCACCACGCATACAGCCGTCGTGCCCCTGGATCTGGTGAAATGCAGAATGCAGGTCTGAGACTCTGCATGGCGTGAGGTCCTACCCGCATCCTGATACCAAGTAACGGTGCTCGTGAGGAATGGCGTGAAGTGCACTAATCTACATATGTAACACTAAACATGTCCATGGTGTGTTGAATTGACTCGGTCGGCATGGTGTTGAAGCCACAGGCAGGTTTTCAGGACAGATGTAGGAGACAGACACCTCCTGAACAATCCTTCCCCTCTTCTTGAGCTCAGAAAAGGTGCAGTCCTCAGATTCCCAAGATGACAGCGTGACCTTTCACACCATGACCCTTTAACCAGCTTATGCTTGTAGGCTAATGTCAGCTGTCTCCCTCCATGGAAAATTCCTGTGAACCTGGCCTGCTGGTCCAAGTGGCCCTGAAGTTTAAATGTACTCATTTCTCAGTGGATGTTTTAAAATGCAACACTCGAGAATGGAAGCCATGAATAAAATGAGGAGATTTGGACCTGATGCATAGGCAACGGTCCATGTCTCCGTGTCCCCACAGTTTGACAGTGAAGTACACTGTGGCACAGACTTGATCTATAGCATGCAGAGAGGACTTATGGGTAGCCTTGAGGTGACATTGAACAAGTATTTCCTCCTGCTCTTGTACTGAACAAGGTCAATGTTCAATGCTTTGCAGCAGGACTTGTGAAGAAATGTGCCGTGTAGAGTCACTGCTCAGTCATAGCGTTATATATAGCTAATTTTAATCAGTGTCACTTCTCTGTTTGACAGTGTCTGTGTCCAGGACATTTTGTGTATGCTGCCTAATATGTAATATTGGATGCTTTATTTGTTGGGCGAATGCTTAACTTGTTAAGGTGAGTGTGCTGCCTAGCTGCTGAGTGAGGGAGAGTGAACCACGTGTATATACTGGCTTACAGAAGTGCCCAGGGTGTAGAGCTGCTATCAGCGAGTCCCATGAAGTCTGTAAGACTTGGAATGCATGCGTCTTTTAACGATAAACGAGCTGCACATGATAAGGAGAGCTGCCTTTTAAATAGGTAAAGAGTGATAGATCCCATTGGTGGAGCCCTGTCAGAATCCCCTCAGCAGAGAAAAGAGAAGGAATAGCAGAATCCAGACATAAGAGGAATATGGCATTTCAGTTCATTACCATAACGTCAGCTTAAAAGGCATGTCAGTGCCACACAGTCATAGTCAGCATTTGGGCACAGTTGAAAATATTTTATCACATCTTTGGGAGATCCTAAAATACTAAAAAAGGTACACATTTTGGCACCACAATTTCTTATCACTTATCTTTCTGTAAGCACCCCCTTTCTAAAGAGCATTTGTGCTATATGGATTTAATGGAGTGGTTAGCTGTTTGTCAAAGATCATTGATAGTCAGTTTTGTAGTGTATTGTGGTAGATAATTTGGCTGGAAAACATTTACATGTATTAGAACCGTAGAGAGTTATCCAGTGCAGCATGCAGCACGATCAATTCTCCTGACATCACAATGCAGTGAATGAAGTATGTATAGAATATACTTAAGTGCAGAGGACAGAACTGAGAAATTGTAGTGTTTCTCAGTAAAAACAGAGTATTGATGAGCTGGGTCCTCTGAGTAAGCGGGCAGTTGCATGGTGTAGCACTAACTGCATGGGGTGCTGTGTGTGTGTGCGTTTCTCACTGCAGATGTGAGCTGTGAGTTCGGCTCGGGGAAATACTACGCTCTGTGTGGTTTTGGGGGCATCCTGAGCTGCGGCATCACGCACACAGCGGTCGTGCCCCTTGACCTGGTCAAGTGCCGTCTCCAGGTCTGTATCTGACCACTTGCTCTGTAACCAGACTAGTTCACACTGCACTTAGCCGCCACAGGAGTCCAGAGGCAAATCTCCCAACTGAGTCTGGATACAGCCGGCGTCTTCTAACCCACTCTGGATACAGCTGGCATGTTCTGACCCAGTCTGACTTAAAGCATGTTTCTCGAGGGAGACAGGGTCATTGTTCTACCAGAACCACATCACTTTGCCAGCCACTAATATTGGTCTCTGCGTTGTCCAGGTGGACCCAAGCAAGTACAAGACCATTTTCAATGGCTTCACGGTGACCGTGAGGGAGGATGGTGTGCGGGGGCTCGCTAAGGGCTGGGCTCCCACCTTCATCGGCTACTCCATGCAAGGTCTCTGCAAGTTCGGCTTCTACGAGGTCTTCAAGATCCTGTACAGCGACCTGCTGGGCGAGGTGAGTGCGGGGGAGCGGGGCCGCGCGGCAGGGCGAGGCGTCTCTCATTTCTGCCTTCCCAGCAGCCCTTTTTCTCTCCACTCACTCCCCCTTGGTGTCCCGTCTCCGCCCTCAGGAGAACACCTACCTCTGGAGGACGTCGCTGTATCTTGCTGCGTCGGCCAGCGCCGAGTTCTTCGCCGACATAGCCCTGGCCCCCATGGAGGCGTGCAAAGTGCGCATCCAGACCCAGCCGGGCTACGCCAACACCCTGAGGGAGTGCGCCCCCAAGATGTACGCCGAGGAGGGCCTGTGGGCGTGAGTATCCCCTTTCTCGCCAACGGGGGGGTGTGCTCCTCACATTTCACACCAAGGGGTTGAACTCTGGTAGAAGCCCTGCTAAGACTAACCTCGGGAGATAAGGGGTAGGAGGTGAGGGAGCTGGTTGTACAGTGGGAGCCGTGTGAGCAGGTAGTGAGCCAGAGAACCCTGTCTCTCCAGCACCTCCCGTGGTGAAACGCCAGGCTGCTCACCCTCTTCCGGGCAACAGGATGAAGGCGCGTGAGTGACCGGCCTGAGCCTTGTGTCTCCGCAGGTTCTACAAGGGCGTGGTCCCCCTGTGGATGAGGCAGATCCCCTACACCATGATGAAGTTCGCCTGCTTCGAGCGCACGGTGGAGGCGCTCTACAAGTATGTGGTGCCCAAGCCCCGCAGCGAGTGCTCCAAGTCGGAGCAGCTGGTCGTCACCTTCGTCGCCGGCTACATCGGTGAGTCTGGGGCAGTGAGCGGCCTGCCCTGAATTCCGGTGATGGGGATGGGGGCGGTGGGAGCTGGGAACCGTCTTGACGCTCGCCCGTCTCTCCACAGCCGGAGTGTTCTGTGCCATCGTGTCTCACCCTGCTGACTCTGTGGTGTCTGTGCTGAACAAGGAGAAGGGAAGCACTGCCATGCAGGTCCTGAAGAGACTGGGACCCAAAGGTGAGTGCCGCACCGCCCGACACCAACACATTTTATAGCACATACTGCCTTTTCATATCAGAAATAATGTCTAGCTCCTGTCCTATTGTGATCTTACTGAGAAACCTAGCAGTTATGCTCAGAGGTTGTAAGTATGATCTAGGAGGTGCTCTTGTGGTCAAAGTGGCTTTGCTTTGCATTGGTTCCAGGGGGAAGGTCACAGTGCAGGCCTGTCATGTCCTGACCTTTAGCTCTGTGGTCCTCCCCCTTCAGCTCCCCAAATGTGTGTTTCACACAAATGAGACCCTGTTCTCTGTGGATGAGGCACATGCGGACCCAGAAGCCATACCTGGGTGTGGAAGAGGCTGGCAGTTCCAGTTTTCATCTCCTTAAATAATCCTCCTCTCTCTCCCCCCCTCTCCCTTTCTTTCTCTCTCTCCCCCTCTCTCTCAGGTGTGTGGAAGGGGCTGTTCGCCCGTATCATCATGATCGGTACTCTGACGGCCCTGCAGTGGTTCATCTACGACTCCGTCAAGGTGTACTTCCGCCTGCCCCGGCCCCCTCCCCCCGAGATGCCCGAGTCCCTGAAGAAGAAGCTGGGTCTGACCGAGTGAGGCGGCGGCCCCCGCGACACGTTCACACACACCTGCACCCTGGATCTGCGGTTCACGGCTCCATTTTCTGTATTTAACTACCTACTGCAGTCCACGGCTCTGTGCTGCTGTTCATGTATGTTGAGGGAAGAGCAGGGGGGAGGGGTCCCCCTGCTGGGGGACAGAGGGAGAACACCCCAGTGACTGTTAAGGTTTCATCAACTCCTGTCTTTAGTTAATGTGGAAATTATGATAATTAAAAAAAACCTGGAAAACAGCTGCTGGTGTGTGGTTTTGTAAGGACTGCTCACACTTCCTTTCATTCACACTGTTCCATTTACTTTGTATGTGTGTATTCCTTATCTCCTTTTATGCAAATTTGACAGTCCTCAGCTATTTTATAAAAACACAAAATGTGTAATTTACTTGCAGTGATTTTTTTCTGCAAGGAAATAAAAAAAAATGCTGGACATGTACACAGCTCATGAACACATGAGATTTAGAAATGACACCCTTGATCTGTCCAAATGGATCTCAGGAATATTTCACTTCTGCAGAGACCACAGGAGGTAGGAGAGAGATTATAAAATGCCAGTTTTGCTGATACAAAAACATTGGCTCTTACAAAACAGAGTCACCGCCTGCTTTGATATTCAAACTTCTGAATAGCCTAGGTGTGCAGGAGGCAAGAGCAGGCGTTGCTATACCAAGATAGAAGAGAAAGGAGTGGCAGTCATAAAAGGTGACATCTCTATAGGGCAGTTGTGGGAAAATCTCATGTCCGCCGCCTCTGTTCTCTTTGATGTAGAGAGGGGGGTCTCTCATGGTTCCCATGATGGTGCTGTATTACAAATGTGGCAGTAATAGCTTAGTACCTATTCAATAAATGAAAGAGAAGGAGGTTAGTGAAATTGGGACAAGCTCCCTGACTGGGAATTGAACGTCAGCTGCTTCTAATCTGTCATCCATCATTCTTAAACCCACACATCGCATATTCAGAGCAAAAGAAGAACCTCTGCATACCTAGTATGGATTGAACCCTGGTCTCTATGTCAAGAATCCAGCACCTTCATACCTGTACCATGGTGTAGAACTGCTTCCCTAGGTCATCCATCACAGATAAAGCCTGATGCTCATATGCCAACCAGGAAAAATGATTTGCTGCTGTATTGTTAGGGGTGATTTGGATTTGATCATGGCAGCTGCAGTTGGAAAGCTGCCTCTTCTGACATTGAATAACCCTTTAAACCTTATGTTGCGTGACCGTGTGCACAAGGTGTCAGAATGAGGAAGAATAATTGAACACAGTGATACTGCACGGAGTCTACTGAACCTTGTGCTACTAAAGTTCCTTTCAGCTCGGTAAATGAGTAGGCCTGTCTGCCAATCTGCCCATCATGGATAACCTCATCTACCTTCATTTGCACAGTGTGACTGCAAGGGACAGTGTGAGAGCAGGAAAATTTTAGATGTAAGGATTTTTTATCTTGCACCAGGGCACATAGAGACAAATCCAGTTAACAGTTTCAGCCAAAAATTTTCAGTTTCCAATTAGTGTCATGGCAGGTGCTGTGGTAGGAAGAGCCAAACTGGGGAGCACGCAGCGTTACTCTCTGGTGGCGCTGAGGTTGAGATTCAAAACTGACAAGGGCCATGTTTGCCATTTTAAAGGCCAAAGGAGGTCTCCAGAAGGGCAGCAGAGGGCAGTAGGGAGCAGAGCATGGAACAACAGCTTTAGGGCAATAAAGTACTGAGACGGCAGTAGAGAGCTGGGGAAAGAGCAGGTGGTGGAGGGCAGTAGAGAGCTGGGGAAAGAGCAGGTGGTAGAGGGCAGTAGAGAGCTGAGGACACAGCAGGTGGTAGAGGGCAGTAGAGAGCTGAGGACACAGCAGGAGGTAGAGGGCAGTAGAGAGCTGTGGACACAGCAGGAGGTAGAGGGCAGCAGACAGCTGGGGAAACAGAGGTACACAGTGGTAGAGAGCTGAGGGTGCGGCAAGACCAGCTAAGAGGGGGCTGATGGATGGGAGGGCAGATCCACAGGACAGGGAAGGGTCTGACCCAGTCCGTCTGGTGAGGTAGGTAGAGTGAGAGCAGGGTGGCATGGGGGAAGATGAGGGTGAGGAAGGAGGAGATGGATGGGGGTGAGGATGCGGATGAGATGTGAGCGTTTGAGTTCTGATAGCCTTCTTCCGTATCATTTACCATGTATAAAACAAAAGAAAATGTCTCTGCCCCACCTGAGAGATGTGACGTGCAGCTTTCTACTAACCTTCTTACATGTCATCATCTAGCATGTTTAAAACAAAAGAAAATTGAGCCCAGGACCTCTTAGATACTAATCCAACACTCTTTCTCTGCCCCACCTGAGAGATGTGAGCACTGGAGTCCTGATAGCCTTCTTCCATGTATAAAGCAAATGAAAATGATAGGATCAGTGGAAACAAGGACAGATGAGCAGCAAGTCAGCACTCCAGTGGCTGACAGGTGGCGCTGAGGGCTAAGCTGCATGTGTTCAGTACACAAGGTTTGTGGTTCAAGCCCCTGTTGTTTGTTGTTTTCCGTTTGTGCTTGCCAAGTCGCTTGTCAAATGCGCAAAAAAAAGGTGAAAAGCACCGAGGCGCTTCTTTTCTGTCGGTCAGACATCAAAGACAGTTGGTTTTGAACCTGGGCCCTCTCACTTCATAGTCCAGAGTTATACCTCTGCGCCGCCAGAGAGTAACACTGCCTGCTCCCCAGGCCGATTCTTTCTACCGCAGCACCTACCATGACCGACAGAAAAGAAGCGCATAGCCTGGTGTCGGGATTAAACTGGGAATCTCCAGGTTACAAGGGAGTTGATTTACCACCACACTACCCAAACATGAATGGGTTGTGAGTGAGATTCTTTGCTTAATTGCTTAGGGTTTTCCATGGTTAGAAAATGCATTTGCAGCGATCATCATACAAATTGTTTCATAAATTAATTGTTTCATTTAATAAAAAAAAAAAAAAAAATTAAAAATTTGCCGTGAAACTGTTACCTGGATCACTATGACGGTTTGATGTGCTGTGATAAGTTACCCACAGTCCTCTCTGGGCCTGTGCATAATAATAAGTTCACCACCTTGTACTCTCCAGGTACTCTCCATGCACTTGGACACTGGATGCTGTTTAATAATCAGAGACAGAGTGCAGGGGGTGCAGGGGGTGCGGGGGGGGGGGTGTTAAACAATATCAATGTCCTCAGCAACAAAGATGGATATTATTCACTAGGTCACTGAATGATGTTTAATACAACCCCCCCCCCCCTGCACTCCCTATCTGATTCTCAGATAGTGAATCAGAGACAGAGTGCAGGGGGTGCAGGGGGTGCAGGGGGTGCGGGGGGTGCAGGGGGTGCGGGGGGGGGGGGGGGGGGGGGGTATTAAACAATATCAATATCCTCAGCAACAAAGATGGATATTATTCACTAGGTCACTGATTGATGTTTAATACAAACCCCCCCCCCCCAACCCCCCACACTCCCACACCCCCACACTCTGTATGATTCTCAGATAATGAATCAGAGTGCAGGGGGTGGGGGAGGGGGGTGCAGGGGGTGCGCGGGGGGGGGGGAGGTGGATTAGGAGGTGTATTAAACAGCATCCAGTGACCAAGTGCATGGAGAGTACCTGGAGAGTACGAGGTGGTGAACTTATTATTATGCACAGGCCCAGAGAGGACTGTGGGTAATTTATCACAGCACATCAAACCGTCATAGTGATCCAGGTAACAGTTCCACGGCAAATTTTTTTTTTTTTTTTTTTTTTAAATGAAACAATTAACTTATGAAACAATTTGTATGATGATCGCTGCAAATGCATTTTCTAACCATGGAAAACCATAAGCAATTAAATAAAGTAGCAGAAGAATCTCACTCACAAACCATTCATGTTTGGGTAGTGTGGTGGTAAATCAACTCCCTTGTAACCTGGAGATTCCCGACACCAGGCACCATGTTGCTTTTGTCTTGGTTGTGGTAGATGCTGAGTTAGAAGGAGGAGAAAAGATAAAGGGCACCCATGCGTCTCTCAGGTGGTGCAGAGACAGAATGCCAGACTGCAAAACAACAGGTCCTGGGTTCAAGCCCCGTAAGAGCCTTCTCGTTACTTTTGATAGCCAAAGGAGGCTCCCAAACAGGCAGCAGAGGGCAGCAGAGGGCTCAGGTTGTAACAGGAGCTGGAGGCCAATAGAGAGCAGTAGAGTGCTGAGGTTGTAAGAGGGGGCAGAGGGCAGCAGAGAGCTGAGGACATAGCAGGAGCGAGAGAGCAGTAAAGCGCTGAGGCTGTAACAGGGGGCAGAGGGCAGCAGAGAGCTGAGGACATAGCAGGAGCGAGAGAGCAGTAAAGCGCTGAGGCTGTAACAGGGGGCAGAGGGCAGCAGAGAGCTGAGGCCAGCGCAGGACTTAGAGGGTGGGAGAGAGTTGAGGGTGTAGCAAGACCAAGAAGGGGCTGATGAATAGGATGACAGATCCATAGGATGAAGACAGGGAAGGGTCTGACCCGGCCCAGTGAGGTGTCCAGAACGGGAGGCAGAGCAGAAGCGGTGTGGCATGGAGCAGGGTGAGGGTGAGGAAGGAGGAGATGGGGAGGGGGGAAGAGGCGAGGGTGAGGATGAGGAAGGAGAGAAATGACGAAGATGCAAAAAGCCACGCCCACTTTTTCGCTAGTTAGTTCCTCGTATTCAACTGTCTTAATAAGTTCCTCGTGCGTCGCAACGCGACGCTGCTGCAGTGTGCAGCAAAATTTCAGCCGGCTCTTGCGCCCGGCTGCATAACCCCCAGTTTCCATCGTCCGAAACCTCGGGGGGGTATGAGTTCCCCCCCTTTCCTCTTGCCCCGGGCCGCTGGTCAGATTCGAACCCACAACCTCACTAGTGCGAGGAGCAGATCTTCCTCCGACGCCACAGACACCTTGGCACTTTTCTCCTTTTTTTTTTGCGCGCTTGACAAGCGACTTGGTGAGCGCACAGGGAAAACGGACAACAACGGGGGCTTGAACCGCAAACCTTCTGCACTGCCCCCTGCTGCCCTTCTGGAGACCACCTTTGGCCTTTAAAAGGTCAAAGACGGTCGGTTTTGAACCTGGGACCTCTCGCTTCATAGTCCAGAGTTGTACCTCTGCGCCGCCAGAGAGTAACACTGCCTGCTCCCCAGGCCGATTCTTTCTACCGCAGCACCTGCCATGACCGACAGAAAAGAAGCGCATAGCCTGGTGTCGGGATTAAACTGGGAATCTCCAGGTTACAAGGGAGTTGATTTACCACCACACCACCCAAACATGAATGGGTTGTGAGTGAGATTCTTCTGCTACTTTATTTAATTGCTTAGGGTTTTTCATGGTTAGAAAATGCATTTGCAGCGATCATCATACAAATTGTTTCATAAGTTAATTGTTTTATTTAATAAAAATTAAAAATTTGCCGTGAAACTGTTACCTGGATCACTATGACGGTTTGATGTGCTGTGATAAATTACCCACAATCCTCTCTGGGCCTGCGCATAATAATAAGTTCACCACCTCGTACTCTCCAGGTACTCTCTATGCACTTGGTCACTGGATGCTGTTTAATACACCTCCTCCCACCCCCAGAGGACCCAGGTTCAAAACCGACTGTCTTTGACCTTTTAAAGGCCAAAGGAGGTCTCCAGAAGGGCAGCAGGGGGCAGTGCCGGGCGTGAGAGCCGGCTGAAATTTTGCTGCACACCGCAGCAGTGTCGCGTTGCGACGCACGAGGAACTTAATTAAGACAGTTGAATACGAGGAACTAACTAGCGAAAAAGTGGGTGTGGCTTATTGCATCTTCGTCATTTCTCTCCTTCCTCATCCTCACCCTCGCCCCTTCCCCCTCCCCATCTCCTCCTTCCTCCCCCACTCTCACTCTGCCTACCTCACCAGAGGGACCAGGTCAGACCCTTCATCCTATGGATCGTCATCTTATCCATCAGCCCCTTCTTGGTCTTGCTACACCCTCAACTCTCTCCCACCCTCTCAGTCCTGCGCTGGCCTCAGCTCTCTGCTGCCCTCTGCCCCCTGTTACAGCCTCAGCGCTTTACTGCTCTCTCGCTCCTGCTATGTCCTCAGCTCTGTACTGGCCTCTAGCTCCTGTTCTTACAACCTGAGCGCTCTACTGCCCTCTGTCTGGCTGCTGGCTTTGGCAATCAAAAGGGAATTTGAGACTCATGCTGGATTTGAACCCAGGACCTGTTGCTCTATAGTCCAGCATTCTGTCTTCGCACCACTTGACATCATGCATTTGCTTTCTCTGTTCTCGTCCTTCTACCTCAGGATCTACCATGATCAACACAAAAGAATAACATGCACCTGAAGCAAGTATTGAACCAGAAACCTCCTGACTACAGGGCAATAAACTAAACACTGTGCCACTGACCATGGCTGGGTTGTGGCAAAATTTTTTCTATTAATTAAAGCTCATGCACCTCCCAGAAGATGAAAGCAAAGTAAACAGAAGGATGGAACTAGCAACCTTTGCAATGGCAAGGTTCAATTGAGGTGGTGTACCATACCAGTTTTGAGCTTTTCTGCTGCAGGTTTTTCCCTATAGAATGATATCATGTTTACAAATGCATCTGCCACAAACAATAAAGTGATTTGCCTTTTATATATAAATATTGGTTTCATCTTTTGTTGCAAAACTTTCTTTGTGTCCATCATTGTACTAATTGTCTATTATAAAGAATAAAATCCTGCTATTATCAGGGAAATGGAAAATTCACTCTGAAACTCATACCTGGGTCATCGTCATGAGTTGCTGTGATTTGGCAAATTACCCATAATCCTCTCTGGTAATCTTTTGCATTTGACTATTTATTGAAATTTGTAAAATTTTAAGGGAAGCCCATGCCAAAAATGAATTCAAGTAACTGTTAAAATTGAAAATGTTTCAGAATGGTTGTTTGAATGAACTGTCAAACTGCAGTTTCTCAGTCCACATAGAACTGTCACTGCGGCAGGAAGGGGCGCAGCATGGCTTGAAAAGGGCAAAGCTCACACATCATTACACCAACATTACACTACTAATACATGCAAAAACTTGGATATACTTGGATATGAGTCCATTTTATCACGCATCTAAACTTCAAGCTACCTATAATATTACATGGACGTGGACATGGACACAATGGACTTCATATAAGCGCTTAAAAACCTTAAAGAGGATTTTGTAAAACCCTGCCCTCTAGTGGTTACATACTGGTATTGACTTGCTGTAGAAAATAAAGAAAAAGCTGGACTTTGTAAAACGCTGCCCTCTGGTGGTTGTATACTGGCGTTGACTTTACCTTCAAATTATTCAAATGAATACTATTCTTATATCTTGGTCGCAAAGACAGTAAAATATAAAACTTAAATATTATTTTAAATATAATTCGATGTTCCTGACACAAATGTACACCATGTTACGTCTTCATTGTTATTTTCATTTTCTTCTTTTTTGTAAATAAATTTCATTAAATGTCACTAAATGCCTATATTGGCCACAAGAGGGCAATGATGTGTCAAGTAAAGTATTACCGCAGCCTGGGTTATTTTATAGATTCAGTACACACTTTTTTTTTTTTTTTTTAATTTTCAACAGTCCCTAAATAAAACTTTCCTATTGTGAAGCCTACTCTGCACAATGACAATGAGTGAGGTTGAGTCTAATCTAATATTGGAATCAATTATTGGTCAGTTTATACCATAATTTAGCAAATAGTAATGGAGCCAGATGTGAGAAATGTGGTTCCATTGACATGGAAAGAACTATGGTATACAATGGAAATTAATCTATATGACCACTGTCAAATCCCAAAGCTTCTTAAAAGTGTATAATGGTTCAAATTTGTTGGTTACCTAATCGACTCCATATGCTGACCCATCATTGGCTACAATTAAATTTACTGCAGAGAAGAACAACGCATGATTTGTTTTGTTGTTAAATTATAACTAGAATGTGAGAAATATTACTAGAGCACAGACAGATGTACGATGATACACCATAAAAATGACTATGGTATTGTCTCTGAATTCCAAGTGTTCAGACTTAGGCACTGAATGAAATGTTCATCAGATCCTGAGAAGATCCTTCCTGTCCGTACTGTACCGATACAGGGTGGTGTAGGTACAGATACAGGTACATATACAACCTTTAATTTGGTAGATGGCTTACCTGTCATCCTAGTGGAGTAGAGTCTCTGTAGTCTAAGCAAAGTTCAGTTGGTATAGTCGGCTTACAGTGGCTAACATTGTCATCGATATGCTTGTGTGCATTAATCAGTGCTTTGTGTGTACATCAATCCATACAACAACATGTCAGGTTAGACTTAACCCTGAGGGATTCACCATCAGAGCCTAACCTTCAATAGAGTTTACACAGTTTCAGTCAAGCCCTCGTTTCAAAACAAAGCAACATGTAAAAACTCTAAAAAGTATAAAAGATGCATTTCTTACAACCACGTTGCACACACACATACACATACGCGTGCACTTTGACCCCAGTTCACTGCATGACATTATATTGCACGTGCTGCAGGATAGCCCCGCACGTGTATGGCATTTTGAACGGCGAATGCTGCATTTCACACTTCACATTTTCCGAACCTTGCTTTGCACAGCTGAAAACGACGACAAACGTAAAATCAACGACAAGGCGAGCTGATGTCAGCGACGCGAAGGCCGCCACGAACACAAAGGTAACAGTGACATCACAGCGTTACATTCGACATTCCAAAACGACACGCGGAAAGAACTCGGCATGTTCGTTTCTTCTTTTTTTTTTTTTTTATTTGCCATGCTACAAAAAAAATAAGGTGTTGGCACTGATGGCATATGACAAAGAAATAGGTACCACAAAATACACACTATGCTTTTTTTCCTTTTTTTTTTAAAAAATACAAACATTTTGGTAAACTAAACATCCATACCTGAAAAAAATGCAAATATCAAAATAGATCTCATAAAATGTCCATACATTATCGTGGCTTTGTGGCATGGCCGTGACTGGGCTGCGTTTGCTGCATAGTACTTCATCATTTCATCATTTATTAAGAGTGGAACAATCAAGGAAGGAATGTGTACATCAGTGACAGACCAGCAAGGGTTCATCTTCAAAGACCATCATTTTCTCCAAAAGAAAAAAAAAAAAAAATTTGGCAAGGGGATATTTTCACTACTATTTTATTGGTTTGATAAACACATCTATTAAACTACTTTTATACAATTCCTATATTTAAGCATTTTTAAGGTAGGTAAAAAAAAAAAAAAACTATCATTTTTATAATGTGAGTTAGAACATATAATAAATTTTACAATATAATACAATGCAAAAGTAACCAATGAAAAGTTGGACTCGAGACTATGATCCTATGAAAGTGTACAGGTTCATATGTAGTAAACAGTTTCGTTTAATATACTTATATCATGGTTGCCTTAAGGACACTTAACTGTACGGCGGCAATCTCCATTGACCAGCAAGTAGATTCGAAAACATAGTAAAATCACTTTTGTGGTTATGGATGACACACAGTGTGCTGATTTCAAAAACCCAAAGCTTTTGATGCCAGCTTGCATGCAGTGGGCACAGAGAATCTGCCCGCTTGGCACAGGTACTCTTAAGTGCGACCAGGGCAAACTCGTAATGCAGGGCTTCATCGCCTGAACCGTGAACGTTTGGCCTTTGGCGACACTGTAGTGCGCGTGTAATCTTCAGATACTGAAATTCAACAGGGCGTGGCACATGGCTTTCAGCAAGTCTGGACCAATGGGAAGCCATGGCTTCGTACCGTGGGGAATGTATACGAAAGGCTTTCCGAACCTCGTTATTGGCATACCACAGCCAAAAACACACAGGCACCGGAAAATGAGCTTTGTTAAGAGAAGGTAGCAGATTACCGTAGGAATAAAATAGTGTTACATGGCAAGTACCTGGTCTACTTTAATTCCCTTTCAGGTAAGTACAAAGAACACAGTGTAACTTGTGGAAATAGATTTAAGTCTCTAAAAAGGTGTTTGTTTTATTATTTTTTTTTACATTTGGAAATGAAGCCCTTCTCTCTTCAAAAAGGTTTCATTCTCTTCGTAAAGTAAAAGTAAAAAAAAAAAAGGTGCAACTTTACACAGTGCTTTGCAGGCTCACATAGGCAGGTCAGTACTATTGTGTCGCGTTTTCCTGGAGGTACCGTCGTCGCGGGGCAGTGCTTTCTGCAGGCTGGACATGGCGGCCGTGCGCTCGATGTCGATGACAGCGTACAGCTCTGTCCTGCGGGTGGGGGTCTGGGGGAGGGGGGTGGTGGGGGTCTTGGGCGTGTGGGGCCCGCTGGAGTCCGAGCCCTTCTCCTTCTCCATCTCCACCTCGATGTAGTTGAGCTGCCGCTGCGGCTCCAGGCTGGGCCGGCGGAAGTCGAAGTTGAACACTGTGGGGGCGGCACAGTCCCTCCGCCCCCGGCCCGAGTCCAGTTTGTGGGCGCTGAGCGGCACCGTTACATTCTCCGTGTTGACGTAGTTGTGCGCAGGGTCCAGGGCGTGGTGGAGGAGGTGCTGCAGGTGGGGGTAGCCGTTGAGGGACGGCGTCTTTGGCGCGAAGGCGTCCTCCCGCTCCTCCTCGTCCTCGGAGCTGGGCTTGCGGGCCTCCCACACGGGCGGCAGGGCGGGGAGGTTCTCGTAGTTCAGCAGGGCAGTCCTCCGCTGGGCCGAGTTGTTGGCGTTCTGGGCGTCGGGGGTGGGGACGGGCGGGCGGGCGCGGCGGGGGGCGGAGGCGGCCGGCGCCGTGCCGTTGAGGTGCTCGTAGGCCGGCTTGCCCCCCACAGGGGCGTCCTTGCGCTCGTCGCTGTCGTAGCCCGTGTCCCAGTCGGCCGCGGTACCCGGGGCGCCATTGCCGTTGACGCTGCCGGCGGCCGGAGGGCTGGTGGCCGGCTCGGCGGCCCCTCCCCCCTGCTCCGCCGGCCCCGCCTCCCGCTGCCTCTCCTTGGCCATCAGCTGCCTCTGCACGGGGGTGGGGCCCAGGACGAACTTGACGCCGGTGGGCTCCAGCAGCACCTGCGGCTCCGGCTCGTCGGGCGGGGCCGGTCTCTCGGGGTCAGACAGGCGCAGCTCCAGGGGGGCGTGGACACTGCTCCGACTGCGCCGCTCCTCCTGAACCCCCGTCGTGTTCACGTAGGTGTGTACCTGTGACACAGAAACACCCATAATCAGCCCTTAGGAACTCATACTCACTGTGCGCTCCACGCACACACACACACACACACACACACACACGCACGCGCACAACAGATGGCAAAATCTCAAAATGCTTACTGGCCATGTCCACTTTCAAACATTTACATCCATTTGCCACTAGATGGCTCTCTGACTCAAACATTGCATTTGAAAGTGAGAAGGTGAAAGAGAGTGAGACCGACAGAATGACAGAGGTTAAAAATATATGAAAAAAGAGAAAGAAACACTTCTACAACAAGTACAACCACAACTAGAGACAGCCACATGAATTAGATTTAATCAGGTTCCTAAATGTTGTTAAGCCCATGGAGTAAAGGCACAGCCTTTAAACACATTTTTCCCTGACCCAGACGTTCTGGTTCAGTAACACTGTATGCTGAGGCTCTCACCAGCTCATCGGTGACCAGGAGGGGGTGCGTGGATTCCTCCCCCACCGAGGGCAGCCGGGCGCTCCCTACGGACGGGTGCCGGCTGGAGGGGCGCGACGAGGCGTCGCCAAACGACGGGTACCGTGGGATGCCATTGGGTAGAACAGGGGCGGTGTAGCCTGGAGCTGCAGACAGAGAGCACGGTGTACAAGCCCTTCTCAGGCACGGCACCAAACACAAACCAGCCTGTGCACACTGAACCGTATCTGCAGGGAGATGCAGGGCGCCTTGCTGCGATCTTCACAGGCCTGAGGAGGGCTTAGCCAAACAGTCCACCCCGCACTGTTATTTCAAACTCAGCTCCCCTTGGTCTACATCGAGCAGAACTGAGGCAGGGTCCAGATAAACACAGCGTCTGATCACACTGGGATTTGCTGCTGTTGGCACCCTTCCCTCCCTCCCCGTCTGTGAGGACTCCGTAAAGAAACCCCTCCCCCTCTCTGATCATTAAGTATGTAGGCCCCTCCCCCAAAGAACACTCTGTAACTAGACCCCCCCCTCCATGAGCATTCACTATGTAGTCCCCTCCCCCCTTACTGGTGTAGGTGTATATATGCGTGTGCGGGCTCTTACTGGTGTAGGTGTATATATGCGTGTGCGGGCTCTTACTGGTGTAGGTGTATATATGCGTGTGCGGGCTCTTACTGGTGTAGGTGTATATATGTATGCAGTCTCTCACTGGTGTAGGTGTATATATGCGTGTGCAGGCTCTCATTGGTGTAGGTGTATATATGCGTGTGCAGGCTCTCACTGGTGTAGGTGTATATATGCGTGTGCAGGCTCTCATTGGTGTAGGTGTATATATGCGTGTGCGGGCTCTCATTGGTGTAGGTGTATATATGCGTGTGCAGGCTCTCACTGGTGTAGGTGTATATATGCGTGTGCAGGCTCTCATTGGTGTAGGTGTATATATGCGTGTGCGGGCTCTCACTGGTGTAGGTGTATATATGTATGCAGTCTCTCACTGGTGTAGGTGTATATATGCGTGTGCGGGCTCTCATTGGTGTAGGTGTATATATGTATGCAGTCTCTCACTGGTGTAGGTGTATATATGTGTGTGCGGGCTCTCACTGGTGTAGGTGTATATATGCGTGTGCGGGCTCTTACTGGTGGGCGTTCGGGGTGTGCGGGGCAGCTCGTTCTCCGCCGCCCCCTGGGCGGGCTCCAGCACGGGCTCCTCCACCACGCTGATGCTGTTGTTGTGCATGATGTCCTGCAGCATGTTGAAGATCTCTTCCGCTCGCGCGCACTTGAAGGCGAAGATTCCTGTACGTGCGCGCGCGCGCACACACACACACACACACACACGGTCAGCTGCACACTCCACCCCTTTATACAGAGACACCTACAACAAACACACAGAGCACATGGGGCCTCACACCTCAGTCACCTGACTGTTACAGCTGGGAGAGGAAAACCACCACAACACGGAGAACGACACAGCAAAACACCACAGGACCGCACTGCAGACACACACACACACTCACACACTCACACTCACACAAATACACACAAACAGACGCACGCATGCACACACGCAAACACACAAACACTCACAGACACACACAAACACACACACACGCACGCACGCACACGCATACGCACACACACACAGGTGTGGACTGCACACATCAATACGGCCAAGGCAGAAGTATTGTGTGGCAGTGCAGCAGGCCTGACTTACCCACACACGAACACACACAGACACAGCGCGGCCCCCGGCTCTCGTGAGCTCATCCTTGGCCAGCATGGGGTCAAAGTCGACATTCTCACGTTAACAACGGCACGGGCCATGACCTCTGACCGCAAACGGGGGTGCTGGCCCAACTGTGACCCCTCCACAGGGAGTCTTCCGTGGAGGGGAACCCACGGTCCCCTCTAAACACTGCACCCATTGCGTTTGTACTGTACTGTACTGAACCACTACAGTCCAGCTGTGATTTCATTCATCTCCTGACCTCCTTTCATAAACCCATCTGCCAAAATGCAGAACCATGAAAATAATTTTTCATCTCTGAAACAGGAGGTGAGAATTAGCTTCCTGCTTTGAATGCTTTTCGGATGGCCTCAAAAGAGTATTCATGTATTTGAAACGCTACTTTAAAAGGCTGAGAGACTTTAACATCGGGGCCGTTCTAACGCAGGTGGAGTCTGCAGCAGGTGTTGTGAAGTTCTACAGGGGCGGAAGATCATGTTTACGTGGCCTAACCTGAAGGATGCGTTTTGGGGGATCTGACCCGGCAGAGGCGGAGCAGCGGGCCAATGGGAAGCGCAGAGAGCGGACAGGCGCTTACCTTGCCCGGTCTGGCAGCGCCGGCCGCTCTCGAAGGAGAAGAGGTTGGAGTCGTAGCCGTAGCGGCGCAGGCAGAGGTAGGGCCACTTGACGGCGTCGCGCTTGCGGGTGTGCAGGATCAGCTCCTCCTCCGTCAGCTCCATCACGCCCGAGCCCAGCTCGTTCCCATCGTCATCAACGTTAATCACCTGCCGGCACGAGGACCAATCAGCACCTCCCACATCACACACACCAATCAGCATCTCCTGTTTCTCAACCACACACCAATCAGCATCTCCTGCTTCTCACACACACCAATCAGCATCTCCTGTTTCTCTCACACACACCAATCAGCCTCCCTCACCCCACATGTGCCAATCAGAGCCCCCGCTTCACACACACAGCAATCAGTGTCACTCCAAACAAGCACCAAATACAACTTACTCCATACAAGCGCCAACCAATCAGAATCACTTGATCTTGGAAACAATTATATCAGAAATGCCTGAGCTAAATAGCCATATAAGCTTAGATATTGAATGTATTTTAATAATAAATGGAAAAGGCATAAAGAATTTAAATTATATTGAATATGTTCAAACGTATGCAAATACCTGTGAGACTGACCATTACTCTTTACTGTTCATCAAAAAAATTATTGCCAATTTTTATTGAGAATACTGGATATATAACACAAAGGAGCTTATTATCTCAGCCTAATGAATCTGTGCTGTGACAGTATGCTGTGCTTATCTCAACTGTGCTGACAAGATTACCCCCAAAGGTCATGACCAAGCACAGATTCACACTGACGGCCTTCTCATAAATACAGTAGCACAAGGAATGTCTTTTACTCCTCTCTTAAAAGCCCAGTGATCCCTTTAGACTATTTAAACCATTTAGTAGCTACAAGAGTTGTAGTATTACAGGAAAAATGACCCCTTTTACAACAAAGAAGGTGCCTTTTCAAAGATGCCTCTAACACAAAACAAACCGCAGCGGTTGAGAGACTCTTTGACCAAAATCCAAGAGTAAAAACAGGAGCATCAGCAGTGGTAGTAAACACTGCCATCTGTGTGATCTATCTGCATCCAGTGGGCCAGAAATAAAAAAGGGTTTAAGTTGTTTTAATGGTAAAATTTCATTAGAGTCCATGACCAGACGCCGGCGGAGCGGGTGGGGTGGGAGGGTGGGGGGGGGCTGTCTGAGAGGACAGGGGAGGGACACGGTGTTTCGGGTTTAATTTGGGAGCTGTGTCTCTGACAGGACAGGTAAACAAACTGGGCCCTCGTGGGGGCGGTCCGACTTGTTTGCGCTCCTCATGGAGCGCGCCGGTGATGTAACAGGGGTCGACGGAAAGGGAGCGAGAGAGAGAGAGAGAGAGAGAGAGAGAGAGAGAGAGAGAGAGAGAGAGAGAGAGAGAGAGAGAGAGAGAGAGAGAGAGAGAGAGAGAGACCCACCTTAAACTTGCTTTGATGGTTATCTGGGATCGACTCTTTGTCTGGACAGCTCCAGCAGCTACCCATGGCTTCTTTAGAAGACCATTTGATCTCTGCAAAGCGAGTGGAGGGGAGAGGAGAGGGGGGCAGTTAGATTTCGAGCGCACGAAGACAGAAGTGTAGGCGATGCTGCATAGTTTAGCTAACCTGCAAAAAAAAACAACACCTGAAATGAACAAATACGACAGCGTGTAGGCGAAAAACGCTGTCTCCCACCACACAGAGAAATAACCTTTTGTGCAGTTAAGAGCTTTATCAAAGAGACACTGAGTGCCCACTCTGTTCTGGGCTCTGACGGCTCAACAGCTCTGTGGTTAAACTGCTGAACATACTCATCAAGGTGCAAGGTCAATGCCCAGTGGAAACTGCAGGGGAAAAAAAAGTGTTCCACAGCAGGGGACAGAGGCTCACACAGTGTACGGTACGCACACTCACACAGGAAGGGGGGATAACAGATTTAAGGCAGGGCGAGGTCACTCAGGTGCCCATTGGTGGGAGTGTGGAGGATTTATTTAACAGCCACAGACCTTGAGAACACAAATTAGATCTGTGAATCAGACTGAAGGGGGCGATAACCTGCCTGTAATATCCCGTCACTTCATGGCACATTCCAACACCTGGAGGAAATTCTTTCCGTTTACACTTTTACCTGCCCCTTCCTTTGCATTAAGCCTACATGGAGTAAAACAGACTCTGAGCATTTTCTCACTTCCATTTTGATTTTTGTATTCAGGGCAGCAGACATCCTCTGGATCCAAATGGAGAGTTTAGCTCCTGACCACATATTTACTGCGCTGAGAAGCAGCCGTACCAGTTATGAGAGGCGGGGATTTGCTAAAATAGTGATATTATTTTTGGCAGCGCTACTGGAGGGACAAATGCAGCTGTCAGCTAAACAGCAGCAACAATTTGAAAGACTCACTTTCCAGGCAGTTTAAATTGAAAACAAAATTAAATAAACCATCAGCTCCAGCATGTTAATGCATGTCTGGCCGCCGCCAGCCAGCCTCTTTCCACGATACTGCAGTTCTCCTCGGCGGCCAGCAGGGGGCAGGGCAGTCTCCACCTGGGCTCCTCACCTGGATCTGGCCATTAATGTTGCTGGTTCCCTCCCCAGTGCCCGGACTGTGGACATGCTTCACAATGTCATGGCCCCCGGTCACGCCGCCAGGTGAGCCTGCTGAGAGAGAGAGAGGGAATTAAAACCTTACCTTTGATTGACACGCACAGGTAAGCACCCAGCTTTGGGAGCATGTCCTCACAGCTCATCGGACAGCCAGTCCTTTGTCTCTCTCTCTCGTTCTCTCCGTCTTTCTCCCACGCACACGTTCACCACTGCTCACACTCGCCAAGGCCGCCCTCACCTCTGCCGTACGCACATGCAGGCAGATAAAAATCGTGTAAATCACTGCTCTTTTCAGCATGTCCACACCTCAGAGAGAAGGAGAAAGAGAAAGATAGAGAGAGCGAGAGGGAGAGAGACAGAGAGGGAGAAAGAGAAAGACAGAGAGGGCGAGCGTTCCTGTGGTGCATTTCCACAGACTCCTCCGCACTGCAATTAGAGCTGGAGTGTGAGAGGGCTCGTCCCCGCGCTCCAAACCTGTTTTTCGCCCGCTCTCTCTCTCTCTCCCGCTCGCTCGCACGCACGCACGCCCACGGGAACCCGCGCGGCCGGGCCGCCCCGCTCCCTGCGCCCGCGGTAATGCTCGCAGATACCTGAGCTGTGAGTCTGGGCCGCGGCCGGCGTGAATCAGCGCGGCGGGGCGTCACGCGACAGGCCTTGTCGGCGCTCTGCGGTGAGGAACGCCCAGACCCCGAGCGCTCGGGGGGCTCTTATCGGCCCACTCCATCTCCCTAAATGTCACCTGTCACGGGGAGCACAGCACTCACTGCCGATCCTCTCTGACACACAGAATACTCACACACATATCCCATCTCAAACAGTGCACTACTTCACCCTTTTAAATGAGTTAATACGATCGCGTTCCTGTTCAGAAAGAGGCGGCAGGCAGTTTACACACACTTCTGTGTGCAAGGTACACCGCAAATTAATGGGTTACTCATCTGCATTACTAACAGCTTGTTCCAGCAAAGACCGAAATCCTGCACTGGTGAGAACGCCCCTGACTTCAGCTAAGTCCTAAACAAACACTCCCCCCGCTGAAACACCTGAGAGTACAATAGGGGTGCATGAGTCCCAGCTGCTGTAGTTTAAATATGTTAAAGAGTCGCGCCGGACAGAGGGCCTGGTACCTCCGGTGTGGTGGGGCTGGATGCCGGTCGTGCTGCCGGAGAGTATTCAGCATACACATGCAAAGCAGTTTGAGACGGGGGCCGCCACACTAAATGATCGAGACGCCTTTGACTACCAAATCGCCCGAGCGCTTTTCGCTCATGGTGGGTGTGACGCGCGATGAGCGCCTTGAGTGACGTGTCACGTGACCTGGGTCAGTTTCTGTGGGTGTGCTTTAAAGCCATGGTGATGGGTACCAGGAAGCCAGGCTCAGTCCGGAGCTGCACGCGTTCATGTGCTAGCTGTGGATGTTCTGTTTTCGGACCACACCCCTTAAAGAATGTTAATGACGAGACACCAGATCAAAACACCTATAGCTTTAACAATGGCGGCAACAGAACTTTCAGTGTCAAGCATATATATCTGGTGGAGCTGAATATCTGGTCCACACATGCAGAACAACTGTAGTGATATGGGATTTGCCTTATGGAGCGGTGGGTTTAACATAAGACCAGATCACTGACGAGAGACAATGTGATACAGAAAAAGCATGAATTGAGCAAGAACTGATCTACAAAAATCCCTAGATACATGTTTGGTTAGCCACAGCCTTTTCAGCTGACAGTTTTCCTTTTCATAATTTGATACCGTATGGCCATCCAAATACTTTCCCTGGGTCTGAATGTTAAAATATCTATTGGCATTTTACATTAAGTTTAAACTCAGAAACCAGTTAATCCAGTTAATGACAGTAATAAGGTTAAGTGTTGATATCTCAGAACTACTTTAAGCAGCCTTAAACACAGAACAGACAGAACAAGACTCAGGGGTTTCCGAGAGGTTTGTGAAAGCGCAATGAACCAGTGAGCACTACTGAATGGTGTTCCAGGTCTCCACTGTTACGTGGAGAGGCCTAAAGACAATTAATAACAATGAATATGAAGTCCAGCAATGTCAACACCACCATGACACACATTTATCAAGGGACAGTTGGCTGACAAAGTTAATAGTTAATTATTCCAAAAGTCAATATCCAATAAAATAAATAACTTGTGCTTGTAACCCTTGTGCACAGTTGGAGAGATGCTCTGCTTGGCAAGAAAAGCAACTCTATTTACAACTCTGAGTTACAGACACACAGCAGTGCAATAACAGTGTATCAAAAAATACCTCCAACAATTTTCAACCAGTATCTTTAGACCCGCTTTAAACTGTATGTTACTGATGACTATGAAGGTATGACTCTGTGGTGCACTGAGTAGTGAATCTTCACAGGGAAAAGGCTGGGACTGTTGAACGTTTCAGGGTTTTTGGGAGGGCGGGGCCAGCGCCGAGTCCTCACCCAGTGCCGGCCTGCCGTGCCTGCGAGGGGTGCTGAACGCTGTCCCGTTCTAATCCCGCTCAGATGACACCAAATCCCACCCTCCCCCTCCTCCTCCCGCCGTTTCAACACCCGCTCATTCAGACTAGCCGGCAGTCACCTGACGGGCGAGCTCGTGCCAGGGAATTTCCCAAACTCCCTTGCAGGGCTCAGCCAGTCTGAGCCGCATGCCCGGGACAGGCTCCCCTGTCCCGACACCGGTGGGGGATGCGAGCGCACCCCCCACGGCCCAGCTCCCGTCCAAATCTGTGAGCGCTACAGCGGCCAGAGCAAACCGTGCTCCAAACCGCTACCAGCACGGACTGGCCCGCACCCAGCTCTCAGGAGCCTTCCCGGAACACCAGCGGCGTTACTGTGATGTCACAATGCAAGCGCGGCGTCGTGGCAGCGTTACGTGTGAGCTCACAATGCCCCGCTGGGAACCAATCGGATCCAAAAAAATCCCGCAGGCTCCACAGCCTGTGATGGGGGGGTCGGCAAGGCACTGAAAGAGAGAGAGGGATCACATGATGGAACTAACTCCGACTCCGAGGAGCTTACAGCGCGGCGATGAGGAGAATCATCGCTCACTGCAGCGGGCTGTAAAACCCGCCGCACTGGACACATTCTGATCCGCCTACATCGCTGAAACCAGCCCGTAGAACGACACACTTTTCCCACTGACTCCATTGGCCGCAGAGGGGGAGAGGAGTTTCTGGTCTCCACGGCAGCGGGCGTATGCGGTATTCGCGCCCCGCGCGCCGAGCAGGGTCGGGATTGGCCGCTTCTATAAACAGCCCGTGACCGGGGCCTGGCTGCTGCGCCGCGGTCCCTTTCTGCTCCGCATACTTTCATAATTAATGTAGATACTGGCGTCCCTCCGACAAAACACACACCATCCATCTTCCCCCCACCCCCCTCCACCCCACTCTGCTGCCTCTCTCCGCCCCGGCAACGGCGTCCAACACAAACAGCCGCAGCGGCGCTGTCGGGCGGCCGCTCCCCGGGCTGCTCTCGGGTGGGATTCCTCAGCAGCAGCAGAGAGAGCGGCGCGGGTTCAGGGCCCAGCGGGGGCGGCCGCCCCCAGAGCTGCGCTGGTGTTTGGGCTCTGCGAGAGGCCTGGGCGGCTATGAGATAAAAGCGGAGGTGGGGAGGGGGGCAGCAGACGGGGCAGGGGGGGGGCTGTCCGTGGGGGCACGGCTGCACACCGTCTAACGCCAGCGAAGCGGGCCCGGCTCCGCCGCTCGCATTCTTCCCTGCATTCCTGTCGGGCTGGGGGGGTGGGGGGGGGCCTCTATTCTTAGGCTGGGCACTCAGACAGACGCCCCGTGCCGTAGCGGCACATAGGCACTGTGCCAGCTCTCCGCCGGGGCCAGGGCTCTCTGGCTGAGCGGTGCAGGACAGCTCCGTCTCCTATGGTAACAACGCCTGCGGTGGATTGGGTGGGGGGGGGGGGGGGGCCTGGGGAGGTGTCACTGCTCCCCAATGAGAGCGCATCTCCAAATTCTCACGGTGGCCGTGGTGGTGACAAAGCCAGGCCTGTGAACCAGAGGGTTGTTGGTTCAAAACGGGAACCTCTGTCTCCCACTACAGAGTCCCGTCTCACACACAGCGGCCGAGCCGGCCTACAACCTCAAAGCATCTCAGGTAGTACCCAAAAAAAAAGGCCCAAAACAAAGCGTACGTTTGTGCAAGCTGTCGCAAGCTGAGTTTATGATAAGCAAATTGATAATGCGTGTCTAAGATGACTGCAATGAAAAGCAAGCTTTGTGTTTTCTCCAATAACACTGTACTTACTGAGAACAAATCTTACTAGCAGGAGGGGAGAGAGGAAGAGTGAAGGAGAGAGAGAGATGGAGAGAGAGAAAGCGAGAGAGACGGCTAAAAAAAGAGACAGTTAACTTGAGAGCTGCTTAAAAGAGGCAGGGAGAGATATCTCTCATATCTGAAAAACAAACAAAGTGTACAGTTGCCCGGGGCTAAGCTACAGTGATCGCTCATGATTATTATTACCCCCCCGCCCCCCCCGACAGGGCTGGGGCCGGCTCCGCCCCCCGTAACCCCCCCCCCCCCGAACACGCCTACGCAGCGGCCTCTTGCGTAAACCTCACAGCTATGTCAACACGCTGGGGAGGGAGTGAGGGAAAACAAACAAACATTTCAGCTTAAAAAAAAAGAGAAAACATTAGAGCGTAAGTGGCTGGGGATCCATGTCAGACTGATGTATTTGATATTTTAGCCTTTTGATATTTTCCTTTTCATCCGACGATGAAAATGGTGGCTTCAGCTCCATGGTGTTGTTTTAATTTTAGGGAACAATACATCCCAAACTCAGGGCATTCTTGCTGTGCAGGCGGTCTGGAAGGGGGGGGGGGCTTGGGGGGAAGACTGTGAAATTAAATGCAAGACATCAGTGAAAATGTTAACACTATCACCAGTTTTACAGGGAGCAAAGCCTTAAATCAGTGAAACAGTGGCAGAGATTTTACTGAGAATTACACAGCTATCGAGGAGCCTCACACCGTGCCTGTACAGGCAATGAAGTATGATCCTGATCAATAAGGGACGCATTTTAGAGCTTTAGTCTTCATGTATTCCATTAACTCACTGGGGGAAAAGCTAACTCGCGTCCATACAGTCGACATTTTAAAAGGAGGGTGCACTCGTCGATTCATGCTGTAAAATCACATTGGCTTGTCACCTTCGGTATCCTTCTGGATATTCTATCAGTAAAATACAACATTTTTCTGATGCAAAGCTACTGTCAGTAAAAACTAAAGGTGTGCTGATACAGAGGGAGTCAACACTATGCGCAGAGTTACTCTGGTGGTCTCCTTTGCAGTGCTGAGGACTTCCAGCACCGCTCCTTGGAAAGCGCGCGTGGTCTGGCCACGCTGACCGTTCGGCCTTTCCCTCTCCCTCCCGCGTGTGCTGGTCCTCTGTACAGCGCCGTACTCTGTGGCCTCCATCCCTGTGGGAAGGGGGCTCGGAGCCAAGCACCACGGCCCGACACACCAGACTGAGGACAGCTCTGACAGCATGTTTAATCAAAGGAATTTAAATTAACTGGTAAACATATAGTTATCATAGAGTTATTATTAGTACTGACAGGGTTGCCGGGCGAAAAATCGACACATCATGTCAGATTTAAAGTAACTCCAATCACCTCTACGTTTCAGTTGGTAATGCTCTTCTCTCTCTCAGTCACTCACACACACACACACACACACACACACACCCCATCCTCAGCAGGGTAAAGAGCTACACTGTCACAGGAGAGAAGCTGTAAATTATTTACTTGCTTGGTGGACTAACATGTCTTTTTACATACATTTTACATCCTAGGCATTAGAAATTCTTTACATGATTGGACATTCAAGGGCTGCTTCCTCAAAGTGACCAACAGTGCCAGCAGGGTCCCAGCTGGGATTTTAGCGAAGGCCCGTTCACCCTGCCCGACTACTCAGCAGTGCCCATCCTTCTCAGAGAGAGAGCGTACGCGAGACGATTCCCACAACTAGGGGCCGCCCTGCCATAAATCAGCGGATTAATTAGTCACTGCTCTGTCTGTGAGAGCTTATCTCACTCTCAGTCTTCAATCAACAGCTCAATCAGAGCATAATAACAGCCCCAGCGCAGCGCTCCCCGGGACCAGGATTGGGAGGCGCTGACGGGCGAGGGGTGAATTCCCTCCCCCCCGCCGAGCCGTGTTTGAAGCGGGAGGCGGAGAGAGAAACACTTTCGTGTGCTGTGCGCTTCCTCATACGCGGTCTGTCCAACGCGGAGAGGTGACCGAACTCGCGCATTCCAGATTCCAGCGGCCAGGCTCCTGAGATCGAGATTGAGATCGAGATCAGGATGGCAGCAGGAACGGGGTGGGGGGAGGGGACGTGCCGTCTCCCCCATGGAAGGGGGGGGGTCTCCTGCACGTCAGCACAGAGCCCCGCTCCTCACCCCTGTCCCCGTCACTCCGAATCCCCTGCACAGAGGCTGCTCGGGAGCTGCGTGAAGCGGCCTCAGAGCGGGCGCCCGGGGAGAGGAGCCGCGTGTGGCACCCGGCAGTGGGAGGGACGGAGGCAGCAGAGAGCGTGGGACGAGGCAGGATTACCATCGGCGCTGTTCTGCTCTCTGACCTCCGCCCCCTCCGCCTCCTCCTCCTCCTCCTCCTCCTCCTCCTCCTCCATCGCCACACAGCAGAGCACTGATCACAGCGCCTGTGAAGGACCAGGCTTTACACAATCTGCGGATGCTCGCAGGCTGAGTCTCTCACTGGACGCACGCCCACGACGCGCACACATTCTGCCAGAGTCAGAGCACCAGAATCTGCAGAGATTCCGCACAGGCAAGGTCCAGAACCCATGGTTTAACCACTGCCAGCACATCTACACCAGAGAGAGACAGAAATCAGAGTGGGCCGAGGAAGACCTCCACTAAAGCGCAGGGCTTTCAAACAGCACAGAAACAGTGTGCTCGAGAGCAGTGTCAGATGGCACAGGGCGGAAGCTGCAGTGCATCCAAGCCCTACGCGCTGTGCTGTGTACATCAGAGCTATACACGCTTACAAACGCGCCCTCTCCAAACGTGAGGCTTGGACTTTGCCCAAGGTAACCATGCATTCACTGTTTGCTCGGTGGGGGGGGGGGGGGGGGGGGGGTGACTCCCCTCCACAGATGTGATGAGTATAGGGGTTATCAAGTACAACTGGAGTGCAAGACTATAGCAGACAGCTACGATAAAGACACTAACAGTGTCATGATCACCTGGCTGCCCCGGTGTAGTACAAACGGGCTTTCAGAGACATTCAGCACACAACACCAGAAATTCAAACGTCTGTGTCTGCATTCTGCTTGCCTTATATTCCATACACACTGGCCCGTGATATTTACTGACTCATATTCTGTCTCAGTGATGCAAATATAGAGGCTGAGAGCAAATGATTCACCTCTCAAACCTCAACATGCTGACAGGCTGCTTGGGGGGGGCAGTAGGACAAATGGATGAAGAAACAGCTAAGCATTCCTGTCTGTTAGGTTTATGTTGCTGCGGAGAGGTAACTAGCCTTTTTATCAGCTTTTAATTGACCACGTTCCGAGCCGCTTCTGATACCAGTTTATTGAACTTAAAAACAAATCCAGCTGACGAGCTATGTTTGGCAAGCGGGTCGGGATCTAATTGCTTAACAAGTTCAGGAATTTAGCGAGAAGCCAACAACACTAAACAAAATGGAAACCCGAAACTCAGAGAGAAAGGGATGTGTGTGTGGGTGAGTGAGAGAGAGACTGGTGTGTGTGTGTGTGTGTGTGTGTGTGTGTGTGTGTGTGTGTGTGTGTGTGTTTGTATGGAGGGGGTTAGAGATTCAAATGTTCCACTTTCCAAATATCTTAGAACTGGGAGGACGCGCAGTGCCAGATACAACCAAAACTTTGACCCCTTACTAATCTCCAATGACAGACATCAGACAATAAGTCTTGCACAGCTAAGAGTTTCTTCACATTTTCCCTAAACGCTCCCCTTCTGCTAATACGGTCACAGTCACACACACACACTATGGCTACGAACAGAAGCCACAACTACAGTAAAAGTCTAACAAGTATCTTACACGGAAAACAGCTGTCAGCATTGATTAGTCTGCTAATGAGCTCTGACTGCAACCAAGAAGAGCAGCTGACAACTACCTTGTCACAGCTGTGCAGCAGACAACAGTGCAGGTGAACGAGCAGACAGAACGAGGTAGGTAGTAAGCAATGAAGTGTCGTCCCCCCCAATTCTTAATTCTTAACTGAGAGCATCAGTGGTTAGCAAAGTTGAAAAACCTTGCCTGTTCTGGAACTTCAAGCAAATAGACAATTGGTCTGGTCAGTCTTTAATTTTCACAGTCTTGAATTTTAAAATAGTAAAGGACAATTTATTAATTAGTAGGGCTGTGACGGTAATGATTTTTTCTTCCCGCGGTAATAAAGCAACAAATTACCGCGATTTAGCGGTTTACCGCCGCCCCCCCGAGCAGTGTCTTTGACAAGTGCATATCTATCGACGATAGGGACAAAAAGTATGTGTTCAGCTCTGGCATCATCTCTAGTCTTTACATTAATACAACCAGGGCCTCATATTGGAACCTGTTCACGTTCATCTGCAATGCAGGAGTTCTATTCTTCAGAGACACGGAGAATGAACCCTTGCGCATGTGCAAAAATCGCACAAAAGTTCCTATTCTGATTCCCAACAGTTCTGGGCAGTTGCTGTGTGTTATAACCCTCTAGTCAAAAGAAGTGTGTGTTGCATTTGTGTACGAAACCTAAGAGCAAAGAGGAAAAAAAAAACCCTTATCAGCGCAAGGATTGAACTGATATGCGTCTGTTTTTACTGAATCCCAACCCACGATAAGGGCTGCGCACAGCTTCCCTGAACTCACAAGATTAAACATTCGATGACCTTTTTGCCGTTCGCTGTCCGAACCCGGGCGCTGCCACCGTATCCCAGAGCAAGGTGCTTGACCTGAATTGCTTTGGTTAACACCCAGCTGTCCATTAGAGGATAACATGTAAAATGCGAGCCGTGTACGTCGCCCTTACAAAACATGCCATCTGTTGAGCAAATGAATTATGCAATCGGGTAATGCAATAACACGGCTTCACCCACACGCCGCTTCTGCAAACGAACTCACCCTATGGATATGTACGTCGCGAAACATACGCCAAGGTACACACAAGGCTTTGCAGTGGCTCCCTAGTTACGAACGCTCCCTCCCCGCGAGGAGAGTTGCTTAAGCGCTCCTCTCTAATTAGAAACTAATACGTTTTCTGAGCGCCGCTGCGCCTTATTGCATTGATTCCAGAAAGTACCATCATCTGCTGCACCGGCCAATGGGAGGGCTGGTCTGCCAGAGCCTCGGACGCATAATGCTGGTATGAGTGATATTCCCCTGCATGTTTCATTAATGGCCTGCCAGCATAATGAAACAATGTGTCGCTGACCTGCTGTCTAATTACCGTGATATTAAAGGGAGAAAAAAATCCAACGAGCTCATTAAGACAGCAAATGACTCCATTTCAAGAGAGAAATGATTTGGGCATGATTACATATTCCAAAGGCTGCTCAAAAATCAGGAATGCGTATGTGGCGTTTCTGAGTGGAGGGGGTGCACACATAAAAGACAGCAGTACAACGATAAGTCACCAAAGGTGGAGGGAATTAGGCAGCCGTATGTAGCGTTCTACCTGAAAAAATAGAAAACAGGAAGAGGACAATTATAAATATTACACAGGCCAGTCAGCGGGAACCCAAGACCACCGCCACCGCTGGGTAATATATGTACCACTGCTGCGCTCCAACGGTACGATGAACTGATACAGCCTGGAGTTGAGTCTGCATTCCAGCCTGTGGTCGGACAGAGGTGACTGGCTGGGGCCTGGGTCTATCTGAGAGCTGCGCAGAGGATGGCTTCATTAACAACAGCTTCTCATTTCCAATGACAGCCAGGGGTCAGCAGGCCAGAGTGCACACAAAAGAGCAGAAAAAGCCCCCCAACCTCAGCAGGCCTTTCAAGTTAACTCCCCGTATCAGCAACTGTTTGCACACAGTTTGTGTGCGGGCTGGGGGGCAGGGGACAAGGCTTTGGGAAGTTTAGAGCTGCCTGGAAATTTAAAATAACGTAATGTAGTACGTGGATTAAAATTGATCTACGCTCTGGACCCCATTTTTTGTTTAAGGTGGGAAACTTCCTTCAGTGCTCTGGGGACATGAAGGCAGCACACAACCAAGTTTTCCTCCTGTGCCAATCTGAACCTGTTTTCTTTTTTTTTTTTTTTTTTTTAACCTTCTTAGCACCGAGAACCAGACCACAGAAATAAGTTCACTCATCATCTGCCTACAATTACGAGCAGGTGGGGGGTGGAGGGGTCACAGGGGAGAGAGAATGAGTCTCTTTATGCTGGTAGACACTGCATGCTCGGGCCCTCAGACCTGTGGGAGAGACGGCACATGAGCGCGCGTGCGCGCACACACACACACACACACACACACACACACACACCTTCCCGTAGCAGCCACCTCTGGTGAAAAAGGCCATGGCGGCTCTCTCCCCAAGCTGGAGAAAACTCCCAAGAATGTTCTCATTACTTCTGAGGACAAGGGTGTGTATCTTGAGGTGGATTCCCGCACTGACAGAACCCTAAAGGTTCTCTCTCCCTCCCTCTCTCCCTCCCGTAACTCTGCAGAGGCTTGTCCAGCACTAGCCAAACTCTGACTCACTCCATTTGCATGCTGGGAGCTATTTGGTGTCACCAGAGGTCACTTAAAATGTTATTTTACATTTGTAAGAGATTTTAATTATATAAATACACCATTGGAAACAGTGAGTCAGGAATATGCTCTTAACTAGGGCTGAAGAGTCCGGAATCCAAATTAACAAGGCACTTACAGGCATTAGCTGCCATTCTTTTCAGGATTTTTTTTTTCTTATGTGGTTAAAACAATCTATCTCGATGGATCTTTCCAGGCATGCGACAGTTGTATAATAGGACCTAGCACTTCACCGTTAATTGAGTGGAGATGTTAAATGAAACATTTTTACATTTTCCTCACAGGAGTGCAATATTGAGCCCACTCGACAATCAATGTTGTCAGATCAAGCCGCAGTTCGCTGCACGAGAACAAAAAAAACAAAAAAAACAAGTTAATTAGTTACCACTCTTGACGGTAAAGTTTCCATGGAGCATTAAAAAAAGCACACCCTGGTCTGTCAGCAAACATTAAAAGAAATCATGAAGAAATCATGAAACCTCCTGTTTGCCAGAAAAAAAAAAAAAAAAAACATCCAGTTGAGCGTGTTCCCCTGACTGAAAACAAGGAGCAAAGACAAAGATGGCTGCATGTGTGCACAGATGTGAACCTCGTCCCAGGCTGCCAGTCACATACTGCACGATACTGACCCACTCATGGTGACAGAGTGGGAAAAAAAGGATGACAGCCACAAAATACGGACCTCAATTATGGCTGTGAGGGCCTCCATTAAGCCTTTTTTTATTTGGACCTGTGGATCTGCCCTGTAGACAAGTCTCAAACAAACATACAATCAGAGCGCGCCATCCAAATTTCTAAGGACACGCCACACCCACTAATTATAAGGACCATGCCTTTTAATTCGATAATCTCTGTAATAAAGAAAAAAAAATCATCCAGCATGGGTCTGCACAATGCAAATGAACCTCCACTTTCCCTAGAACTGACCATAACACCACTTGCACCCACAGATCGCTATATATAGAGCTACAGCAAAACAGGCTAAATTTGATAGAGGCTATTGATAAGACAGTCTTGTGAGTGGGTTTTCTTCTGATGCGCAGCTGTATGATCATAGCTGAGTATACAGAGGGGCCTGGTGCTGCATCGGCAAGCAATCCTCTACAGAGCAAGAATCTGGGTTTCCAAAATTAGCTAGCTGGCTTTGAGGGTCAAGTGACAATAAATCAGCGTTGGAACGATAACATCCAACGCTGTGGTAAGAAAAAAATAAATGAATAAAATCAACAAAACGGACAGAGATCATCTTAAAAGCTGTTAGGGAGGAATGCAAGAGAGTCAACCCCCTACTCCCAAGCCACGCTATTCATCTGCTTTTATTGACTCAGTTGGTGTTAAAATAATAATAAAAAAAGGGACTATTCGTTTGACAGATTCGGAGCAACACGGAAAGTATTAACACTGATTTCTCTTATGAACTGTTCGCACAAACGTTCATTGTTAAGCTTCCCGTCCCATTCCTAAGTCACTTGGGCCCAACCAATGTGAGCACGACACACTCCTGCCAATCAATACGCGACCTGGCTGTGACACTGTAGCTGACTGAACCAATCGCATTTGATGACTCGATCTGAAAACGCATTTCAGGGATTTCGGTTGCTTACGTGCATCCACCTTCACCATTTTACTATGGAGTCACAAATGTTCTTTTTTTTCTGATAAAAACTGCTCAGGCAGGAATGCAGTAACATGCATGTGGTGCCGATATCTGCAGACTTCATCTTATCAGGCTGATCGGTCTCTACCTGCTCAAGCAACTGACAGGGAGAAATGACCTTGTAGACTGCTGGTCTTCGTCAACATCTCCAACTTTCTGGAATGAAACCACAACCAACACTGAAAACTTGGACATTTAAAAGAAAAACCTCGCTGGTGGGTGCAGTTGCAAAATTGTTTTTCTTTGTGTACGTGGGAGGGGAGGGGGGGGGAACAGAGCATTTCTCCACACAGACAGGGATTCCAGTAAGCAGTGAGCGCGCGCGCACGCACACACACACACACACACACACACACACACACACAGGCGAGGGAGGGAGTGATCAGGAGGGCTTCAGCGTGATCGCACCGAATTCCTTCTTTCCTCCTGCCCTCTCGGCGGCATTCTTTTTCAAACAGGACCTGTCGCCTGGGCAACCCCGCACTCCTATTATGGCCAGCTGGTCTTTTTTTTTTTTTCCGAAAGCTGCCCCGGCTAGCGTCTGAACTTTTGTTTTACTTCAAACGGGGGGAGAGAGTTTACTTTAACTCCCACACCATTTTCACTCAGGGCGGCCGAGGGGCCTCCACTCAGCACAGGCTGGGAGGATGAGAGAGAGAGAGAGAGAGAGAGAGAGAGAGAGAGAGAGAGAGAGAGAGAGAGAGAGAGAGAGAGAGACACAGAGTGAAGATGGAGGGAAGAAAGTCGAGGACAGAAGAGAAAGAAGGAGATCGAGGATGAGAGGAGAGAGGTAAAGCAGCACTGTTTTTACTGCCCACTCTTACCCCTATCATGTGGAAAAATGCAGACCTGAAATATAAAATGCAAAAATACATGCCAGCAGGTATTAACAAACTCAAACTGCCCATTCAGTACAATGAAAACACACTGCAAATTATCACCCAATTTTGCCAATTTCAAGGGTTCATTCTAAATTTGGAACTGACCCTTAATCTGCAGCTATTCACTTAAACACAACTTGCATAGTAACATTATTATTATAACAACATGCCTGTGTGGAATTAAAAAAAATCTTAATGTGCAAACCTCATTGCCAAGATTATGTACTAACACTTAAGTAATGTTCACTGCCGACAAAAAAGTCTATGGAAAATCTAGCACTTTAGTGTTGGATGACTGGTAAAAGAACAATGGCCTTTATTCTCATCTTTCATGCCTTGGTGAATCTATCTCCGTTCCTAAAATTGAAAAAAATTGCCTTAGTTCAGTTAGAAGACAGCTATCATCTTTAAAAATGAAATCTGGACCATGTGCCAGATTATCTGCTGGCTGGATCACACAGATTCAAACACTTCACCCCTCGGGTATGCGTTACTCCCACTGGGCTGACAGAGCCGTCCGAGCGGCACTTGCTTAGTGTCACTCGGAGGGAGAGATGAGCCCTGTGTCCAGTGTGTGGGTGGGGACAGAGGGCGGAGTGAGAGGGACAGCAGCTCAAGCCAAGCTCCTTGTGCTGATCTGAGGAGGGCAGGCCAGGGGGCAGGCAAGTCTGTAGATTGACATGTTAAAGGGGGTGAGGCCATGCCCCCTTTCCCCCACAGCACCGGAGCCACAAAACCATGTCACAAATACAGACATCAAGAACTAACCCGCCTCCGTCGCTACCAGAGGGGCCTCTGTGTCTCAGAATCAGAGCTCAGGGGCGACACTTGCCCACCACCACCTGCTGAAAACCCCGCTGTGATGTTGCAGCTTACGTTGGAACTGTGAAAGCTCTGTTTGTAAGGGATTTAAAGTAACAAATGGATCTGTTTTTTATTTTTTGCTGTGAGGCTGGGGGAAAATGCACCTCTCTGACAGTGAACCTTAGTGAGGGCACTAGCAGTGTGGAGCGAGGGTGAGGAACATTGATGTGGTTTAAGCATCTGATGGAACACTGCTCTAGAGCATGATTGCGCATGACCGACGTGACTTAACCCAGTGACAAAGAGTATGAGCCGAAATGGGCGCGTAATTGATGGAAAGACTTCTGGTAACAGTGAATCATCCAATGCCAACAAAACCTAGCTGCAGCATTTCAGCAGGCGTAGCACCCAGAGCTACACAAGAAACAGTGTTTTAAACAGCCTGCCTCAGCGCGTAAGGGTTAGGACACATCCCAGGAGTCGCTGGTGACAGGCAGGGAAAAGAGCTGTAATTTCAAACAGCAAGTCAGTCAGGCGGGTGAGAAAGTCCTTCGGTCCCAGCCTGGGCCTCCCGCGTTCCTTGAGAAGTCAATGAGCCGTGCGCCGGAACACAGCTGCCCTGAAGACGCCGGCGCTGGCTGGGGTCACACTCACCTGCACACACCTGCAGGCTCCGCCCCCGCTGGACTCGGACGCAGGGGCCCAGCCTGACAAACCCGCTCTCTCTCTGGGCATGTCTAAATGTCTGTCGGTTTATCATATCTGTATTGGTCTCAGCCTGGGTGGTCTGGAGCCAGGAGCGTCATGTGATGCATGCTCTTGGCTGGCTATTTCCTCACACATGAAACACACGCAGTTTTAATCTGCGGGGCTATGCAGTGCATTTCTGTGGTTCTCTATTCCTGTCTGTATGGGACTGGATCACTTATGTGCATATTCACCAATCGTGTGAAAGCAGTCCATCTATTAGCAATTGCAGAACACAGGCGAATCTGGTGCCAAAGCTCTTTCTTATTCAGTGTTCAGTGCCCCAGGGCAAGAACCAAAAGGTATACACCAAAACACCTCGTCACAATAAGACCAAGCTGTTGCACTTCGGAAGGAATGTCCAGTTCTGAAAATGGGAATGTCTTCTACTTGCACAGTTTTCCTACTGTTACCACTGCTGCATACCTGCATTTAAGAAAAACATATACAGATAAACATACACTATATGGACAAAAGTATTCGGACGCCTGATCATTACACCAACAGTGACTGTAATGACATTGTATTCAAATACATATACTTTAATATGGAGTTGGTGCCCCTTTTGCAGCTATAACAGCTTCCGCTCTTCTTGGAGGGCTTTCCACAAGATTTTGGAGTGTTTCTGTGGGAATTTGTGCCCATTCATTCTGTAGAGCATTTATGAGGTCAGGCACTGATGTTGGACGAGAAGGCCTGGCTCGCAATCTCCGTTCCAGTTCATCCCAAAGGTGCTCAATGGGGTTGAGGACAGGGCTCTGTGCGGGCCAGTCAAGTTCTTCCACACCAAACTCATCAAACCATGTCTTTATAGTCCTTGCTTTGTGCACGGGGGCACAGTCATGTTGGAATAGAAAAGGGCCTTCCCCAAACTGTTGCCACAAAGTTGGAAGCATAGCATTGTCCAAAATGTCTTGGTATGCTGAAGCATTAAGATTGCCCTTCACTGGAGATAAGGGGCCTAGCCCAAACCCTGAAGAACAGGTGTGGCCAAATACTTTTGTCCATATAGTGTATACGTGCACTCAGTTAATCAGTCTGAAACCGTACCGACCCACAGATTTCAAGCTCCATTTGAACTGTCAGCCAAATGTCACCTTAACTCAAACAGGCCCTAGACCCACATAAAATATTATTCTTTTTTATTCTGTTTTTTATTCTGCTTTTACATATCATACACTAAAGTAAGACTCAACAAAATGTTGGGAAGAAGAACAAACAAAATACTTTATAATCAGTACTACTCAATGTTATTATTTAGGTGAAAGATGCGACTTTGCCTCTGACGCACACAGATATTGTACCGAATGTCTGAATGATATTCAGCCCCATGTGCTTAATACTGGAAATCCTCTTTCTGCCCTTACTGAAGATAACAGCGTAAAGATGTATGGACTCATCGTGCGTATTCACATTCATGAAGGGGTGATTACAGATCACATAGCTGTCATCACAGCGCAAACAGCACAGGAACATCCTGTTGCTGACCGAAACCTCCCAGACGAGGAAGCGCGGCACACGGAAGGAACGCAGAGCCTGAATGTCAGATTACAGATCATCCGTGGGCGCGCCTCCCATCATCCCCTGCTGCGCCGCCTCTACTTCTGAGCTCTCCGATGGCGCAAAGCTCAGCACAGAAACGCCGATTTCCTTTTTTCTTCCTGGAACCCAATTCGTGCCGATTTTACGAGGGCTTTCGGATCAATGCTCGGGCTCTCTGCGGAGGGCGACTCGCCGGGGGCCGCGCGGCACAGCACCGGCAGGCCTCTCGCAAATCTCTGTCAACACTCAGCACTCAGGACTGCAGACTGCGAGAGTTATGCCCGCCATTACGTCTTAATCAGACACACATTTATCCGCGGCGTGACGAGGTGCCAAAAACGCAAAGTTAAAAAGAAGAAAAAAAAAAACATAAAGGAGGAGAAATTGATGGGTGAAGAACACTTAAGAGCTACTGTGGGTGAGGACGAAAGGCAAAACCAGTTACTCAGGATGACACAGCGCTCATTAGCCACTCACAGAGAGCGCCGCCCCCGCTGGCCCCGGGCGAGGGGAGCGCCGGGGCTCGTCACTCTCGACCGCACGCCGCTCCACCTGCTGCTCTGCCCCCCCCCCCCAGCCAGCTCAAGTCAGCAGTAAGCTCTGCTGGGACCGTACGGGGCCGCAACTGAACCAGACCGGGACAGCACGGGACCGCAACTGAACCAGACTGGGACCGCAACAGAGGCAGCCTGGGAAAGGGTGGGACCATCCAGGACTGCAACCGAACCATGCTAGGACCTTGCGGGACTGCAACAGAACCAGGCTGGGCAAGCACGTAACCATACAGGACCGCAAAAGTACCAGGCTGGGAAAGCATACGACCACAACAGAACCAGGTGGGGACAACACTGGACTGTACGGGACCACAACAGTACCAGGCTGATGAGATTCAATTGGGGAATAAAAACCGTACCCAAAATCCTAAAGCCATTCTGTGCTAAAGTAGGTGACAGAGTCAACCGCTGTGACATGGACGTCTTGTGCAGAACACACCCTGTCCTTAAATGTGAATGCCAGTTCAAAACGCAAATCTGGCACGTGTATTATCGAAACATGTAAAAGTTCCAACCAGATTTCTCTCAGATTTAGGATAGGCTGAATAAGTCTAGTGTCTTATTTGTGAAGTCTGACACGCGTGAGAACAACAGGACAGCCAGATTCATGTCGGCCAGCTCTGCTCTCCATCACCCTCCTACAGACACACACACACACGTCGGTGCAGCACGTCAGTCACACATCAAAGCTGTTCCACATAACATTTCCAACACATAGTTTCTACATGCGTGTATGTCTTTTCAAAAAACACCAATCAAGTTTAATTTTTTTTTCCAACTTAGGGGGGAAACTGCCAGCCTAATGAACCCTTTTTCCCCTGAACGGCTGAGGGTCAAATTAACCTAGCTCCATTAGTACCTACTAACGAGACGACACAGGTCTGCAGGCCTCTACCCTGAGAGAACTGTGCGGCTTCAGCCACGCTTAAGGCATTTTCTACACTGCGCAGTGTTAAACAAGAGCGTTCAAGTACTCTGAACGCCTCAAAAGTTCAAAGAAGGTTACTGTGCAAACCCCCATCTAAATCTAGACTAAATAAAATGCATTAACAGGGATAAAAATAGCACTCCCAACATGCAGCACTTTGAGCCGTTCCAGGTTTTACAAGAGGCATCTCCACGCAAAGTCAGTGCCACTGTCAGCGGCTACACAGAGGGCCTGGGAAAGGCGGTCCTGTTTCCATCCCCTGCTTTAACAATGGCTTTGAAGGCAACTCTTACTTAATCTCAAAAAAGGATCCATTGTCAGTCACTCCATGACCGAAGCCTCTGCACCAGATTGATCACAGATTCCATCATCCAAGACACACAATGGATTGGAGTTGTGTCAGACTTTCTTCCATTACATTAGCTTTTTTTTATATATAAAACTGCCAGAAGGACTCAGCTACCAAGGCTACATAACTGAGTACAACGTGTATTCGTGTCAGCCTCTATTAAAACTGGAACGGAGTATTCACTAAATTACAATTTCAACCAAATAACTGTGAGGCCTGGAAAATAACAATCCCGGGGAGACAGCAATAATCCAGAAATATATACCATATGGGCACAGTATCTTTTCAAATACTTTGTAAAATATGACTGTAATGCGTTAGACATATGTCTATACTGGAGTATTACATGACTAAACTAGTCCTGCTTCACATAATGCGTTTATGTGGGAACTACATTAAATTTAAGTCACCTGTCTGATTTGTAAGCCCACTGCTGTGGGACCTACATACCCACATAAAACACACATTACTGGTCTGTTTGCACCCTCCCTGAATGCATAAGCCAAGGGTTATGAGCCTGAATCCGGAATAAGACGCTAAACAATTTATTCACGTTAAAAAAATCATAAATGAAGTCCTGCTTCATTGACGACTGAAAAGACAGAGGGCATACACTGCTCTGTTAAGCGCTCGTCATAACAAGCGTAAGACCACAAAGCAGCTGCAGGTATCCCTGTCCATCCATGTCCAAAAAAGCAAGGAAAGGCTGTAACCAAATTAATCAATCAAATTTAATTCTACCTCTGGAGTATATTAGAAAACAAACTCAAACCAAACCACAGACTATATTTAACACGCATCAGATCCTACCTCCTGGTTGTTGCGTGAAGAAAATTAACACACAGCCCCATCAAACCCCACAGGTGTGCCTCCCCGCATGCCGCTTCCACCTGCAGAACTCTTCAGAACCGTGCTCAGTACTGCTCGATCCCCACGCCGTTCAGCCTGCACATGTGCAGCATCAGACGGGTCAGTAAAAAACCCCTCTCTGTGCTACCGCTCTCCTGGAGTGCCTCTCTAAAGCCGTGCAGTTCTACAAATAACACCGCGATTGAGAGCACTCCTCTCGGCATTGTGATGTAAATTCGGCTATGCGCTGTGCAGAACGGCTAAAGCTGTACTGAACTTTTCCATAAAGCGAGAGGTTCTGATTTGTGCGGCTACAGAGGGGTTTCTGGTATGGGGGAGCCGTGTTCATAGCAAGCCAGGCACCCACCTCCAGCCTTGGGTTATTCACCTGTACCAAGCCAAGGAAGCTGCATGAAAGCCTTGGGAAGACAACGGAGACGTCTAATAATCACAGCTAATCCAGCAAAGCAGGCATGACTGGACTCCCACACACCTTTGAATTCAGATGGGTACAACCAAAATGTGGAGACCCCCTACAAAATGAGCACCAGGCAGGCCCTGGGGCATTGCAAATCAGTCATTCAGAGTCCAAAACTCCATCTGTGTGGCCAACTGTGCTAGTTACTTTCCCAAGACCACAAACACTGGTCAACTTTGAGTGATTTACATCAAGCATTCTGTGTCCCATTTATAGAGTGCTGCTTCAGCCACTCGCGCAAACTGTTCGGTTAAGAGGGCACAGCAGTTGTGTCCCGTCCAGGGTTCGAGGACTCTGCCTGCTGCACCACACTCCCGCCTCCCTCCTCCCCCCGGCTCCGAGCGCCAGCGTGCCGCTTTCCCACAGACAGGCTGAGGTGCATTGCCCAATGAGGGCTGCCCCAGCCGCTGTGGGGTTTTTCCCCTGCCCATCCCGACTCTTCACACGGAACACTGCGCCAAAACAGCCACAGACTACAATTACAGAAAAAACACAACTGCCAAGCTTCATCAGCCTTTTTTCATACTAAGTTGAGGCATGCTTTCATGCCAAGTTTTTTTTTTTTTTCCTTAATTGCATTATTTGTTGGGAAACTCACGAGTGTTATGAGTCCTCCGCAAACACAGCACATTTTAAAATTTACCTGCGTTCCTGCAGCATCCAAACCCCACAGAAAAGTGTAGCCCGAAATGCCCAAAAATGCTTTTAAATGTATTTGGGTAAAGATTTATCCTCCGTCTCCAGGACTGAGGAAAAACTATGGTACCGTAAAACAGAAGCCTTTAAAACAAGAAAAATTCAGACCATTTAACAACTTACTGAAAATTGTTACTGTGTAATACCGCACTGTAATTACAAATCACCGTGAAGCCATTAGCTTGTGAAACCGGGGCTGAGGGTTCCAGCCTGTGAGCTGAAATGTGTCTACGGGGTTAGTTTCTGCACTGCAGTCAGCAGAGCGCTGCATCACCAGCCTCGGTCAAAAACATGCCACAATGGAGCGCTTTTTTCGTCCAAACAGCATTACGCCCGGCCTGGAATCCCACGGTACGCTCCGCAGCGCCCCGTTTTAACTGCCGTGTGAATCACGCTCTGCTATTCTGAGAGCCAAGGTGGCGACAGTTGTTTACAGTGCCCATAAGGCCAATGTTGTAACCGCAGGGACATCCCAACAAGTTACTACACAGCGCATTCCTATACGCGCGGCAGAGTAGACATCGCCCTGACTAAAGGGGACATTACAGAGCAATTATGCAGGGACGGCGCAATGAGCGACGCTTTATGAGGGTCGCAGAACGTTTAGCAAAATTACTGGAACTGGCATATTAAGGGGGGAATGATTTGCTTGTGGCATTCAAAGATTTTAAACTAATATCTGACTGTAGTTCTAGTGACCACTGTGCCAGCAGTGAGTTTGTTTCATATACTGCGCTATGCTGCTGTACTCAAATAGGGTAGTTACAGTGGACTGGATGAGCCGCTCTGGACCTTTGCTCATCCTACGATCCCTGGCTGCAGGTTCGGTCGCATTTTTCCCCTAATGCGTCTGGGCCTCACAAACACCCGGAGAGGCTCTGCCCAAGGCTGCCAGTGCTGGGACAAGAACCTCCCTCCCCATCCCTCTCTCTCCCTCTCCCGCCCACAGCACTTAACTGGGAGATTAAAAAACCCCAATGACTCACAAGTGATTCAGCCACTCGCGCTCGCCCGGTTATCGTGTCCCGGCAATCTTGTTTGGCTTTCAGTGGGCTGCCGGTATCGACAGGTCACCACAGTGTCTACAACACATTAACTACTACTACCCCCAAAGCCTCGGAGTGCACCGTGGCACCAGAGCGCGGGACAGGCCCAAATAGAGAGAGGCCCCGAAACAATTTGATCTCCCCGTCCGAAAGAATGCACACTGGTACCTTGTGGAATGTGAAAGTATTCGCTCAACACACACAGGAAAATGCCTCTGCTCAAAGGAATCTACATGGGACCTAAGAGGAAGAGAACCGCTCCAGTAACAAATACAGATTTAAAAAAAAAAAAAAAGAAAAGAAAAAGCTCTGCGGATTTGTTTTTGGAGTTGAAAAGGAGACAGAAGTGAGTGAAAAATGTCTACCATATTAGGTCACTGTTTACTTATCCGTACAAGCCGGCATAAAAACCGCACACAAAACCGCACTGTTTCGCCACAAGGACGAGTTACAAAGCTCGTTCTTATTTGCTTAAAATCATTTCATCCCGCTTTGCAAAATGAAAACATTTTCCCCCCCAAGGTTAAAGGGTCAGAAACACAACCCTCCCCCTTTCTGCCTTCCACGTCGTTAATTGCCAGGGTACCAGACACTATTTTCATTCATCGCACATAAACAATAAAAGTAAAGTGTTTAAAACGGCCCCATAAATACACTGTCTCTCTTACCCTCCCCTCACTCGGAAAGCATAATATCGTTCAATACATAAAAGCCCGCATTCTTTCCAGCCCCTGGGCTCCGTCCAGTTTTTGATATTTTGAACGACTGGCATTCCAGCACTGCAGTGATGGAAGAGCTGAATTGGTTTTAGCCTGCAAGCTCTCTTACTACGAGGCTGTATTCATTGTGCGGCTATCGGCAAAAAAAAAAAAAAAAAAAAAAAAAAAAGAGTGCGTCTGTGTTCCCCTCCCTCTCCGATTTCTGGAGAGGCCTCGGTTATGAATATCTGTCGAGTACCGCATCTGAAATATCGCACAATCAAGGCACTGTGTGCACCGATGGCCATTTGTGACTTCTGTTTACTTAAGGGATGGTCCTTAAATAGGCCCATGCATACCGAATTACACAGCCACGCTGTTGCCCAAGATCTGAAATAACAATAACACAAACATAAGGGTAAGTGAAAAGTGTATTTAAAGCCACTTACAACACGGTTTAACAACACAAGACGAAGTGAATGATACAATGAGAGAAGCCAGAGAAAAACCTTCCAGACAAAAAACAATAGCCTGTATTGAGATGAGTGTCTTCACACATCTTTCATGACTGGTTGGCTTTCAAGCCAGTAGCATTCCTTCCAAAAGAAATGCACCACATATCAATTTGATGTTCAGTGTTAGAATAAGTATCTTCACCCCTTTTTTGTCAGCACACCAGAGAGTAAAGACCAAAAACCCAGAGGGGAAAAGTCTCTGCCACTACTTCTGTGGAGAGAACAAGCATAGCCTATGCAGCGAAATTTTCTCACCAAGGAAGTATGTGGAGAAAAGGGGCAAAGGGAGGTAAATTCACACTATTTGTTGTAATGTGTTTAGTCTTAAGCGACAGACATTTCCTGGTCCTCTGAGCTGCTCAGATCTTCCAAGCCACAGTCTGTCTAGGGTCCAGACAGGAGACCCGCGTCACAACTTAGCCTACTTCGCGCTGAGGCATTACATTAACTGGAGGTGGCAGGATCTGAAACCAAATTTTGTTTCGTGACATGAAGAAAGGGATGTGCTTCAGACACAGCAAAACACTGTCAACTGGTATCTCATCATATTACACAGATTACCAATCCTGTCCTGTATGCCAGTGTATCAAGCCCAGTATGAGGTCATCTTAAGTGAGGTGCTTTGTAAAACCCTTCCGCAACACCCCAGGACATTTAAAATCACAGGTCTTACATGGCACTTCCAATAACAGTGGCTGGTTGTTGGCAATGCCACCACACTTTTCATCACACTGGGTCAACTCACGAGGCCATGAAGATGCCATGAAACTTGTATACACTGGGACCCAACTTACAAAATAGACAAACCGCAACAGAAACATTGTGAATACCCCACTGCGGGAGTGTGTGACTTTCAGCCAAAGCGTGCAATGTGTGCTGCTCCATCTTCATATTCTCTGGGCCTAATCATAATATACACCAGCTTTAACAGAATCGGGCATGAAGGCTGACAGAACTACACTGAGCCAACCCATACCTGACATGAGCTGGACTGGGCTTGGCTGAAAAGATCCAGCCATCTATATGCCTGTGCTGTACTATGTTATGCAAATGTAAACATGCACGTGTAAGCAAGAGATTTAAAAGGTTTTTTCACAGACATCTACAGCTTTCGCTGTGCAAATGAGGCATTGTTTCCCTAAAAAACATAAAAGGGGGAGGGTCTTATGAAACGGTGAGCTACCAGTATGTCTATACTGTGGATGTTAGGAACAGTATTCAACCTATGGAGTGTCTGACAGATAATGTCTGAAATGGCTTTTCTGTGTCAACTGCAAACAGCAACCCAAAAAACACAGTATCCCCAGAAGTAAAAAGACAGCACAAAATGTACATTTGAGTGTCTATGCTGCTGGAGAAAGATGTTGCTATTAGAAGAGGGAATATTACTGACACCATATAACCCTGAACTTGCAATAACCATGGCAACCATGGCCATTACAAAGAAACACTTGTCTCCTGGATTGCTAACATTTCATAACTCATTTATTACATATTGTTAAGCTTTCATCAAGGTTAATAAATCAATTATGGCAAATGTGAGGGATGTCAGATTTAAGGTATCTGTGGAGGCAAAGGTGAAGAGCATCAGTCATAGGTAGCACAGTGGGGTTCCTGCGGTGAGGAGCATGCGTGACTGATCGGTCTTCACGCACTCGACTGCTACTCCACAACGCTGCCTGTCACTTCCCATAATGCACTGCCAGCGGCGCTGACCAGTTCCCCCAATGTTACAAGCTCCACACAGCCAACATGAGCGAAAGTAACAGTAACAAGGGAAAGTGCAGAGGAAACATATAAAACAGAAAACACAGAAATAAACCTGTTCCCAAACCACCTCTTGTACCTACTGCTGCACTTAGCAGAATGCTGCATGTTATGTAATGACTCCTACTAGCCTATTGGCTGTGACACTGGTGATTTGGTACTGTCTCCGCACTTAGCCTATGCTTTTTGCAAAGCGCTCTGGATAAGAGCATCTGTTAAACGGCTAAATGTAAATGTGAATGTCGTGTACATGTAAGTGGAAGTGCCGCAGTGTGACACGGCCGCAACGTTGCAGCTGCACTGCGAGGAACGCCGTGTGCCACCTCTGACGGAGTCAGCCCAGGACTGCCCTCTCGGGGGACCCCTCGCTGACGCACGTTACCATCGCCATTAAACATTTACACCATGCCGAGCCCCCCCCCCCATTGCCCCCCCATCGCCCCCCTGTCTCCTAATCACAGGCATGCAGCATTACGGCTTCCATGGCCAGGCTCTCAAACGCACTCATTTCGCTGCACACAATGGAGAACTGTAAAGCTGAAATTGTGCATTAAAACAAACACGGCCCACGAGAGAAAGCTCTCACTCCACACAGGGCTTTCCCATTGCTTACTATAAAGCGGCCTACTAAAGAGAGCCTCTTAACAGGCGCTGCTGGGGTACCTGATTAAAAATGATCAGACACAGCAGGGCCGAAGGAGGCCTGTTAAGCTCACCACAGGCACGGGTGGGCTCCCAAAGCAGAAAAGACTCTTCCCATTTACAATAACTGCATCCATTCAGCGACGAGCATGGCGTCAGAGACACGTCAGATGCTGTTAACAATTGATTACAAGGACCATAAAGGGAGCGTTGAGTCACTGGGCAAACAGGACACAGCAACGCCAGGCACAAAGCTTCGGAGTTTGGGCTTGAGAAAGGTCGGGCAAGATAGTGAAACGATACAGCGAGAAACGGTTTTATGTTTAATTCATACACCCATAGTTACACTCTACAGTAACAGCAGCTTAACTCTTGCAAGGCCGTGAGTGTATGGAGGGAGCGCCACACATACAGGTACTGGTAATAACTGCAATAGCTCTAACATAACTCTTATTATTAACATAATAATAACTCTTACATTTACATTTAGTCATTTGGCAGACACTTTTATCCAAAGAGACTTACAAGTGAGGCAGAGTACAACACAAACGAAAGCCATACATGGAGTAGAAGTGCTGCGTGACCAAGTTTCAACAGTTGGTCAGACAAGGTACAAGCTAAGCAGGTACAGGGTGGCTATGTCAGCCTGGATCTAGGTGTATCTCAATGTATTTCATTTGCATGAACTATTCATATTTATAGACAGCAAAAAAAAGTCTTGATTCACTACCTTATTGTAACAAACATTACAAATGGAAATTCTAGAAACTACCATATTTTCTGTCTTTCCCCCCTCATAAGATCCTATGCTTTTCCTACAAAATAATAACAATGTGCATCATGACATGTTAAGGGAAATGAAAGGAAAAAGTAAAACAATTCTGCCTGGCAGTTGACTTGTTCCGAAAACCTTAGCTAGCCACACAACAGTGAGCGGGACTCTTAGTGAGGCAGCGATATTAGGACAAGTGGAAACAGAAGCGTTTATCAAGATACAGGCAGCTGGCAAAAGAGGCCGCAAAATCATCAAAAAGGAATGAAGTTGGCGTTTACACTGGGAGATTAAGTCAAGTCAGCTGACGCACACCCACTGGTTTGCCCTCCGGCACATGAGCACAGCTTCAGTAAAAGTACCACCAGCTTGCTACTTCACACCTTTTCTTCAGAACGTGCCAGGGGAGCATCCTGTATATTTGGCAACGCCTTCGGAGAGCGCCGACACACCGCAACTTACATTAGGAACAAGGGTGTCCATCCCACTCGCGCTCGCCTGCCTGCGATTAACTGAAACACAATCATGCGCTCACGCTGACAGCGATAGCTGGTTATCTTGACCAATCAGAGAGCTGTCACAGCCTACTAAAGGGCGATTAGCGTTCACAGATACTGTCTAGTTGGTAGGCGGAGGCACAACCGAGCAATGTGCCATTTGCATGGGAGCACTTCAAAATTCAAATGACAATCTAAGAGTAACAAAACTGGATTGCTAGTACAAGCCATGGGGGAAGTCCGAAGGGAGTGTTCTCTTTTCCTGATGCTACTGATTTACTTGAAAATTTTACTATAAAAAGACCACTTTAGCTCCTATATAGTCGCTTTGAAGAGGCGTTCGATTATGAAGAGTGGCAGAGACGTGTAATTAAAATGTGGCTGATGCTCTTAAATGCATAAATGAAAAATCTACACAAACTGATCTCAGGGTCTCAGGTCCATTAACACTACAGGAAACACTTCAGGTATGTGTTATGTTATTCCGCCAGTGAAGTGTAAAGTGACCCTTTTATACGAAGCTATACAGAATACTGCCCTTTCATATCAACCCAATGTGAACAGGCTGCTATTACCTTTGCATTGTATGCGCCTTGGCTGGTTAGTTACGATTTTGACCATTTTAAGTGACTGACTCCGGGACTCTGGTCTCTGGGATCCTTATAGATGAAGTACAGTCTAATCACAGCTGAGGGGAAAATATTAATTCCCCTGCAATTACCACACTCACTCCTGACACATGACAAGTCATAAGCAAGCAATGGCCGCAGCTTTCCTACGCTGAAAGAATATGACTGAAGTGGTAGCGAGTATCAACACTGAATATCCACAAATCAAGTTCTCTCCACTTAAGAAAATGGAAGTGGTTCCTGAAAGCTCAAAAGAACACCTGAAAAACAAAGCCCTCCTCTGGGCACTGAAAGTGCAATCAGAGGGTGCACAAATGGAAAATATGTATGCATTTCCAGGCTAACAGCAACCTAAACCAAGAATGATCCCATACGAGGCTCAGTGGCAGGTGAATTAAGTACTAACTCACAGACAGGTCTGACTTTGCAAGTTGCCGTTAAGGGAAACACCCTTCCCCTCCCAGCCATCACCTTGAGGTTGCCCAGCACTTGGCCCTTGTGCCAAATGAGTGGACAGGGCGATTAAACAGCAGGCTTCAGTCATGTGCTCCACGGACTGCCCTGTGTACTCAGTACCTTTTCATTCATACTTTAAACTCATTTCCTTGAGACGCCTATTTGGATAGTTTGAGTGTTGGCCAATGACAAATGACCCTATATGGGATTTAAGAATGAGATCCAACATCAAGCTTTTAAGTAACCCCTCCGTCCCACACATACACACACACACACACACACACACACACACTTTAAGTCTTGGCTGGTGGTGGTATGAACTTCATGAACTCTGCGACAAAGACCAAGTCATGTGACCTTAGCATGCGTAATGTGGCCAGTCAAACAGCAAATCATTAGTAGATATTTTACACAAATCTACATCTTTATAAGTTAAGGATGCCTAAACTGTGACCTTGTCGTTTAGTTTCCCACATTTCATTCATTCATTAGTTCACCTGTAATAAATGATTGTCCAATTGGGGCAGGCACAGGTATCACGCTTGTCCTTAATTACACAACAAATAAATACATTTGGGAGGTGTGCGGAAGGCAAACATTGCCGAAACATTTGCCAACTTCCTGCAAGACCACACAGAAGTGCATTTTTAATCTTTTTTTCCCCCAGACGTGATGTGTTCATCTTATAAAAATGCAACTGTTTTAATTCATTTTAAACGAAGGGTTATATTCATTAAATCGTATGTTCATGTGTCTGAATTAGTGGCTGGAGAAACAGGCAAGAATGCCAGAATAGAGGATGTATAAAGACGTAAGGGCGAGAGTTAACCATTATTCTTTTTGACTGACAGCAACTTGGAATTACGTCACTTTCTTTCCCATCTTCCAGATTAAGAAGTCAAAGAAGTCAAATGTTTTACCTAGTTTATCACATGAAGGAAACTGCAAGGATATTTTTCGTGTCATTCGTCAAATGATATCCATTCATACAGGAGAAGCAGAGTATAAAACCACATTTATCAAACTGTAGGGCTATGCGACATAAGATAGCTAGTTGCTAACAGCTAACGAAATTTCACTGTTGCCTTGAAAGGTGAGCCAGCAGGTAAAATATGTTTTAAAAAGTAAAAATACGCCTGCGCCTTTCAATGGTAAAGTTTTCCCCCCAGTGAGTCGGAACCCCATGACAATTAGTAGGCTAGATAACTCGCTAATTTGCAATAAGTGGTACCACTTTTTCAGCTAACGCTGTCTAGATGACGTTAATCATCTTTTAGCTGGCTTGCTAGATGCATCAATTCCAAATCTTGCCACCCCCGCCATTGCCCACAAGTTCATGATTATCCCAAAGAACAGATATATATCCCCTACCCACAAGTCGACCTTCAATACTGATCTAGCATTTCGGTTGTTTCAGCAGACTATGTAAAGCACAAGGTTTTCAGGACTTACCTTATGAGGCTGGCTAGTTAGCTTGCTAGTTCCCCGTTAGATTGATCAAAACACAGATACTAGCAACAAAAGGAGCAATTGGAAATTCCTGAGATATTTTCCTAAAGCGCCCCCCAACTGAGTTTCAACTCCAGGAAACCTTTGAATGAACACCGTCTGCTAAAAATGAATATTCTCCACAACAATCGTGCACGGGTATCTAGCCAAGCAGAATTTATATAAAAATTTATCTAACTAATACTACATATATTTGGCTTTAAAACTATCCATAAACTAACTTTCCCAGTACCAGAACTTTCTCACTTTGTCGAAAAAATTACTAACCAGATAACTAAATATTTTTCACGTGACCAAACAGAGGAACACAAACTAAATCAGTAACCTATCTTGCTAAGTAGTAAACTACCTGTGTAGTTAATTGACTTAGTAACTATGTTTAGTTAAACTATGTGTAGTTAGTCAAATGCCTCGCTAGCTAGCTTGTTGGCCAACTACATAACTAACGTTGGGAGCTGGACCTACTCAAAGCTTTTACAGAAGCTGCGAATTATGTTCAGTTAGCTGACTCTAGCTACATACCAAACAACCTGGGGAAAAGTTGTGTGATGAATTTCACCAAAACAACTAGGCATGATCTGCAAACCAACTTTCACTACCAAGCGGGCGAGCCACAAACAGCACAGTAAATCTGTCATGGATTTAGCTGACTGGCTAACGAGCTAGCGAAAAACATGCATTTGCTATCCCAAAAAATGTGTCCGAATCGCCTCAGTCATTAAGATTTAGTACTTTCCTCCAAGTGAATTCATCTGTGATTACTTACTGGAGAAAAAGTGGCGTAGATCTCGAAGTATGGAAACTGAATTTCTTTGAAACAGAGCGCCCAGGATGCCGTGTTTTCTGTACTATTAAATCCCTTCTCCTGACTCAAAAATGAGCCCGAACCAAAACTCCCGTCTCCTTTCACTCCACCGTCCCCTCTCGGAGCGCCAAAAAAACAATTCCCAAACTTTCCAAGAAGACGACTTTTCCACTCCAAAAGCAGATTTAAAATATTAAATATCTATTAATTATCCTTTGCGCGCCCTAGTCCGTCTGTTGGAGATTAAAATCCGCCTAAATGTTTGTAAACAGTAACCAAACGCGATCAAGTTGTCCCCGCAGTCGCCCTCCCTTGTAAATCGCTCGATCGCACAGCGACTCCAGCTTCGATAGCGCAGGGCCTCGATCTGGAGCTACGCTCAGTCCCTCAACTGCATCCGGGTCGTGGCTTGTTTGAAAAGTTGGGGGTGGGTGGTTGTGTTTTGAGGTACTCCCATGCAATCTTTTTTTCCTGCGTAAAAAAGTGTGATGAAGCGCTGTGAAGCATCGCCCATCTTTTCGAGAGTATTTTCACATGCCGAAAAAGCGAAGTATTACGGAGAATGGGAAGAGAGCGTCTTATGGCAAACAGAAGATCCCAGCAAGTTTCCTAATTTTGGAATCCTTGGGAGAAGCATTACATGCTTCGCTTAAAGGTCCTTGATATGTGGCAATGGATTCATATAAATGTATGGTTTTATACATGTTTATTGCGGTTTTTGTAAATTGGTCAGTCTCGTTTATATACGATCTGATTAACAATAACACGACTGCAAAAAACGATCTCACAACGCATGATCTGGTCCAGTTCGAGAAGGTGCTGGAAAGACGTGGATATACGTCTTTTTTAGTTGGATATATTTGCCTCAGAGTTTACGGCACAATTTGCCCCCATCCTGCTCCGTTGCAATGTCGCCTGACGGGCAGTGGAAAAACCTTCATTCAAAGAGGAGTCATATCCAAGGGCTTCTCCTCTGGCCCCAGCAATGAAAAAAAAGACTACACACTCCCCATTAGCGAGAACATGCGTGTCTGCACAATGCATGTCAGTGTGACACCTTCAAATAGTTCTTAAACGCTAGAATACAAAACATGGTATATTTAATAGTTGGATTGGGATTATGGGACGGGTAATCTATTTGGAATTTCCATTTGTATCTGACCAAGGGGTAAAATAATCTCGGTCAGGTGACAAGAGATGCCCGGCTGGAAAGCGAGGCTATCCAATGGACTTTGCAGTGGGGGCTTTTAAAATGGAGTAGGGGTATGTCATGGGTTTAGAGAAAGTCATTTATTACCCAATTTCTTTGCAAGCGCCCAAGAGAAAGAGGTGCCTTTCATCGCAGTGACAGACAAATCCAGGTAAAATAATCCATCTGCAGGGACAGCGAATATCTGATGTTTCATTCTCAGCCCTCAAAAGCCACTGGAATGAATTTGTGTCAGAGCGTCTTATCCTGGTCATTATGAGCTGCTGTCCAGGAGGCTTAAGTTCTAACTGAATAATTACAGACTCCAATGAACTGCTGCTGGTTTCATTTTAACCAATTCAACTGCTCCTCCCCATTCTGCAAGTGTCTGAGACTTGTATAAAGTTGGAAAATAACCTCGGGATTGCAGCCCCTGGGGACTGAGTAGAAAGAGCAAGATTGAGTAAGCACTGTACTGTTGACATGGAGTACTTGAAAACCCAAGTGCCCTAACTTTAGCAAGGACACCACATATATCATGTTTGTGAGTGAAGTGCCACCACCGATTGAATGACAATTCTGTAATAGTGTGATAAACCTTGGCATGCCACCTGCAATAAGCACAATAAGTCATTAAAATTTATATACAGTCATGTTTGCTTCTTATACATGTTTATCTAGCATTGTAGGGGGCATATTACCCACAGTGATCATCAGGAATGTAGTTTATTCCAAAATCAGAAATTGCTCTTGTAACTTGTTACAATCATTAAAATCACTGTTTGTCTAGGTTACAAGTAAAACGTAATTTGAATTGGCAATGGTGTCAAGTTTGACAATGGTGCTTTGTGCTATATGACAAAACAACTTTCAGATCTTCAAGTAATACAACTGAAAATGTATAAATGAACAATATAATGCTGTACAGTTTCTCTAAATTCATGCTAGTTTCAGGTAAGTTGGTGAAGGCTCCAAGCCAAAGACTGAAGAATTAAAGCTCACAGTGAAACATGCATTTCTGTTGAGGGGGAATGAAGTGTGTGTGTATGTGTGTGCCCTAGAGGGAATCAACCTGATGACCTTTTGCAATGCATCATGGTGCTTCTCCATAGTTGGTATTGTAAAAATAAATCGAATGATACTGAGTTCTTCCCACTTGAGGACTCCAGCAGCTGAAGGATTTGACTTGAACACCTCCATAGGATTCCTGTGCCACTCCCACCATGTGTGTGCACTGTTCTAGATGCCAGAGGTCTGTGAAAGTGGGTGAGTATTCTCACACACAAACACATGCCAGTATTAAAACTAGGAATTCTGGAAACGAGAGAATTTTAAAGGCAAGTGTGTTTAATGTTTTAAATAGATGTAATAAAAAAATAATGAACCTTGCCTCAAACTGCCTCCTTGTTTACGTCAAATACCTCCGTCATCACATTGTTTTGAATTCCCTTGCTGTGCTTGTAGCTGCTCATATCATTATTATTGGATTGCACAGATCAACACTGGTCATTCGTGCTCTGCAGATGGCAGAGCTGTATCCTGTTATGAGCTAAGGGACCCGAGTGATGTAGTCCCAGAGAACCACAAAAATACACTGATACACAAGATAATACATTGGTTGTTTTTGCATGCAGACTAAAACACAAATGAAAGAAAGTGTATAAAGAGGGGTTTGAATTCAAGGAGACAGATTGTTATAGTAATTTTATGACAATGTAATCTACTTATTGGTCTTGCATTGTGTTCACTATATCTATATCTATATCTTTTCACGGGGGTCAGACTGGATTTTTTCATATCCTTTGGCTTTAACTGGACTAACTAGGGATGGATGCTTGCCCTAAATGAATATACAGATTGCATAATGCAACTACATCTACGTGAAGACCTCCACTGGTGCTTCAGAGGAGTGTGCATTTTTGTACTGATAGTTACAACAGCAGACCACTTTTTTAGGGGTAAATCACAAATAGCTTCTATAATGATTTCAGAAATATTAAAATTACACATTGTTTAGGCAGTTTAAGTGATTCATTCAAAACTGAATATCCACAATGTGCAGATGCATAAGCACCAACATGTAAAAATGTGGCCTACAAAAGGCCTACAAAAACAACAGTTCTGAATTTAACATTTGAACCTCAGCCTGGTCATATCGCCCTCGCAGCTTGAACTCCAAATGTTGCGGGTGGTTTCAGGAAATGTTCGCCTGGAGAAAAAAGCACAACTACAAGTTCCCATTGACATCATACGCCTGCCCACATACAGGGATGGTTTTACAGACCTGGCTCTACTCTTGGCCAAGATATGCTCCCGTAAATCAGCCAGAAGTCTAGGATTTGTCATGCTCAAGGTCAACCAAACCAGTGCAGGAGTGCCTGTCTTTATTCTGCCTGGTTGAGAGAAAGGCCTTATTTAATGCCTGCCAAGTCTTAAACTCTGCATGTGCACCCTGCGTCCTTGATATTTGTTATATGGTGTAATTAAGCTGTCCTCCCGTTTTACTGAATTTCAGCAGGTTTCGTTCACCTCCCCCCAAAAGTGTGCCATTACTTCCCTCTAGTGGTGAGATATGGAAAATGTAAGAACACTCCTCACTGTAAGTTTCTAACTGTACCTCAGGAAGCACTTACTTTAACTATGCAACTTTCAGAAATATTATGATACATACGAATGTATTGTTTCCAGTAAAATCACTATGGTAATATTTGGTAAATTAGCCAAGTTAAAGGCACTCCATATTCAAGCTTTTCAGGAGCCTAAAAAAGTGAACAAGTCTGAGATTTAATTAATATTTCATTTCAAATTTGATTAACGATTAAAGGCAAGTGATAGTTTTCATCAGTACACACACACTTTTTCACAATAATTATGGTGACCTCTCAACTCATCTAGGTTTGTTTATAAAGAAAACATGCAACATTTAATTGTCAGACATTCAATCAGTTCCTCTAATATATGGCTTTCCCCCCAGGTTTTCTCAGCTCTTTGTCCTTGCAAACGCATTGTCATGACCATCATGACAAGAATTACAGCGAGTTTACAGCATTCACAGGTTCGCTTCAAATGTGGCATATTTCCGAAGGCATGTCTGTAGATGTGCTTTGCACCACAGCTCAAAGACATCAGCCAGTGTGCCTTGCGGGTGACTGGAGCTAATGAACACTGTGCTCAAGGGTGAACAGCAACAGTATTGGCAACCTACACCATGTGGTAACATGCAAGCAGAGTGAGCCCTTCCCAGATGAGGTTTCCCCAGGGAGGAAGATCCTCCCCAAATTATTAAAATAAAATGGTTTAAAAATATAAGACATATAATATTGTGGTGCTTTCACCTACAGAGGTTAGAATTAAAGGGTTTCATCAGCAGAGTGCAGTTTTCAGACACCAGCTTTTGAGGTTTGCAAATCCTGTATCACTGCATTGTTTTGTATTACATCTGTGCAAGTTTAAACATGCTTTAAACGGTAATGTAATAAAAGGTAATTACAGTAGTTTAACCTTTGTTATGTAATTTACTCACTTTTGATAAAACTGTCAAGCACTACCCCACGACTTGAAAATCTCAGTATACTGCAGCGCTACAAGCAGGTCAGCTGTCTGTGTGTATATGCATGCATGTGTGTGTAACAGCTGCACTCCAGAGTACTCCAACGTAATTATGCGTCATAGGAGACCTGACTTGAGAGTGTGTTAGAGACTGGTTCTTTGCATTTGGAGAGCCCTTTTCTAGTTCCAGGCATCCTCAGCGACTGATATTGCTTCAAGCACTACCATTTCTTTACTTATCCAAGTTCTTTCTCCAATTACGGAGTATTCCTTTGTGCTTGCTTTATAATTCATTTCATTTGAACTATTCAGCCACTGCGGAGGAACACTGGCTGGCCATCTCTGTAACCGCTTTGTAAAATTAGGCTTTGAATCATTACGCAAAGCATTCAACAGGGTTCTACTTTTAATGTTCATGCAAGGCTCATATCTAAACAAATACATTTCAAAAACATTTTGGTTTGTCTTCACTCATACAAAAAACTTTAAAAAAAAGATAAACAAAACAGCATTTTAAACACAAGATGACAAAATATGATACAGCTGAGCTTATTTTATGAAGAGTCCCCATCGTTTTTGAAATTTGAAAGGGAGAATAAACAGAAAAGTACTTCCACAGATTAAATGACTTCAATGACAGGCGTTTGAAGAAAACAGTGCTCTCTGCTGGCAAAACTGGGAATAGAAATAGAAGAATAGTTCTTGGAAAATGAAATTCCCCGTTAAGTGCCAATAACTTTCCATGATGGTGACACCATCACTCAGCTAAAATCCTGCAGTGTACAGGTCACTGACATCCTTTACCTAAGGCATGCTGCACCTCCCTTATTCAGCGTCCTGTCTGCCTTTGAGTGTTTTTATACAAATTTTGAGATTTTCCTGAAACTTTCCCTGTTGTTTTACTTTCTAGCCTGTTGTCCAGCTAGGATAGCTAGGAAAGTTAAATCAAATTATATGCTGTTAGCAACAGCTATCTTGAGAACAGGTTACCCTCTGCTTCATGGTTGACTAATTTGAAATGGATTATTATAAATGCTTGTACAGTAGCTAGACCTGTGTCAATTATAATATTGTAGCAACAAGGCCTGTGTTCAGTTACTGTCATCTTCTTCCTCACAAGGGACTGCAAACCTGCAAGAATTATGTCATTATGATTCTATTCTCTAATCTGCCAGCAGTCATTCTACTTAATTAATGAGTGACTAGGTTCTAGGAGTCAGGGAAGCAGTTCCTGTACAGGATGCATGTGTGCACATGGGAAACATGAAAGAACACAGAAAGAATAGACACTTTACCACTGAACTCATACTCTAGCAGTTCATTTCAAAAGCAGTGACAAGGTAAAGGTGCACAGGGACCTTGAATCTTTTTCTGCACAGAGAAGCCTATTATGAATTTCCTGACTACTTTTATTTTCATGCTTCTGCACAAGAATCCAGGACTACAATATCTAACGCTATGCTATGTATGGCTACCTTGACCTAATATTCAGGTTTGAGGCCAGCATTAACAGTGCAATGATTGCATTTTAATACCCTTACCTGAAAAAAAAAATTAACTTTTTGAATTTCCATATAAACAGAAAACACTAAAGATCCTCTCATTTTTCCCCCAAATTTGAAACATATCAAACATTAAAACAATTAGACCTACATATTGGTCAAACAGTCTGTAAGTAGTTGAGTGGAGGAGGACTCAAGTACAGCTCAAATTTCCCCAGTCAGGTTGGAGCAGGTGGTGTCACTTCCCAGCGTGCATTGGGGCACCCACGGAGCTCCACCCTGCTCTAGAGCTACAGATCAAACCTCTCAGTGCTCCTTCACCTGGTCCTCCTCCTCCAGCTTGCGAATCTCGCTCTTCAGGAAGTTGATGGTCTCGCGGCTGGCCTTCAGTCTCTCCTTCAGCTCTGTGATCTCCTGACTGGTCTTCTTCTTCGCTGCCTCAAGCTTCTCACGTGTTCTCATCTCCAGCTCAGCGACTGAAATACAGTACGTGCACAGACCCTTGAGCAGGCAAAACCCTGCCATTCTCACCAGATCATTGGTGAATGGATACAACCGGTTCTAACCAATCAGCTCACTAACTGATGCAAAACTGCTCGGAGCTCTCCTTCTACCCAATCAGATTAGTGGATACAACATCCAATAACTCAACAGAATGTCATTGCAAGGACTCTGAACTATATTAAATTTGACTGCTCAATTCATTGAATCATTGTTTGCTTGACAGAGAGAAGTAAAGCAGGTATTAATTAAAGACTCAAAGTGCTGCCCCCAACGCCTGACCCATGACCAGCTTCCACACTGCAAATCCTACACACAAAATTTTGTGTGACACATTTGTGTAACTGTGACACAGTTATCCAGGATCTGCGCTTAAGGGCAGAATACATATGCATCTCTGTCACTCACACTCAGTCTCATGCTTGTAGGCACCCAGAGTCAGCTGTCTGGAGGTGGTCAGCAGCTGCTGCATCATGGCTGTGGGATCCTGGAAAATCTAACAGCAGAGAGACAATACAACAAATTCAGCTGCACAGAAATGTCCATACTCTTAGCCTCCCACCACTGGCTAAAGATAAACTAGCTCCAGGTTTTGGTGAACGAAAGTCGAGCCTCACCATCTCATCATAGAACTCAGACACCACAGTTTTCTTGGGCATGGCACTGGAGTCAGACTGGAAGAGCTTCAGCAGGTGGTAGAGTGTGACCTGAGGAAAGAGCAGTCCAATAATCTACTTCTTTGCTCCATAAAATTTAATGGATATACAATACAGTTAAAACAGTATGAATCAAGACAACAATTCTATTCAAATAGAATTTAATAACTGTTTGCCAAGTACAAATTATAGACAGTGTTGTTATGTCTTTGCCCATTCATAGAATGTCACACAGTACAATTTGCAAGTTACATGAAATCATATTAAATCACTCAAAATAACCAGAAGATGCATGCAGCATCATGTTTTATATCATCATTCAGTACTCTCTCAACATAGAAATACAAGCACACACCCTCTCATCCAAAGGATTTAAATGACATGGCAGGGTGCCTCTACAGAGCCATAATAAAGCATCAACAATGAGGACTACTCACCGATCTTTCATTGGGATCAATGAAGAATATCTTGATGATGATCTCAAACTCACCCCACCCAGTCTCTGTAATCTCATAAGGTGGCTTGGTGACCACTGCAGTTGGGGAGATTTACCATTAGTACATTGTAACAGAAAGTGGTGATGCTGGTGAAAATAAGACATCATAGGACTAGATTCACTTATTTAGCTGATAGCTGACAGCCATTTGCCAGCAACCTGCTTACTGATTTGTTACATCACACACATTTAACAGACGCTCTTATACAGGGCGAATTCCAGCACAAGAGAAACCTAAGTGTGTCTATTCAAGTTATAAAAGCAACATTCAACATGGTGCAGGTGCTACCCCAGCAACCGAAAGAGGCGGACTAGCTCACCTCTCAAAGGGTTTCCATAACTTTCATGGAGTTTGAACTGTATTTTCTTCACATACGCAGACATGTCCTGGAATCAAGAGCACAGAGTAAAAAAGACACGGAGACTGGCTGTGTAGCTGATCATTCTGGCATTTCGCTTAATGGTGACACTGTCACCACCACTAACTAATTTAGCTAGCAAGATGTTTTCACTGGATGGATTCTGTACCTCGTTTCTGTAAGGTTTCACATACACAGTCCACTGGTGAGTGTGTCCGTCCTCTTCTCTTTTCTTTCCAAAATATCGAGCAACGTTGCCAAATACTATTGGTTTAACGATAGTCACTCCCTGCGAAAAGAGAGCAAATCTTTTTCATCGTCTAGTTATAAGCTCTTGCGAAATTAGCCAGATAAGCGCGATACTCATAGACTACTAAAATGAGTACATTGGAAAATTAAAACGATCCATTGAAGACTGACCGAAGCTAAATAAACAACGTTAGCTAGCTAATGTTAGCTAACTCACCTTAACTCTCCCCCCGGAATCTGGACCAAATTCAGCCATCCTCTTAAACATAGTATAGTGAAGAGAATGTGGTGTAAATTCGTATCCCCTTATTGGTAGACTCTTCTAGTGCTGCGTTTTATGAAAATGTTTAAATAACGTCGCCATTACATCGATAATGCGTAACATCGTCCCTGTTCCAATTCAGCCCAAACCGGACGGATGTTTCCCCGCTCTTTCGGACCGCGTCCGACGTGCAGCGACGCACATTTTCACAGACGTACTTGGGTTCCGACCTGTGCCATTAATACTATCTGCTGCTTTCTACAAATAATTTTTCTACAAATAATTTTATTAGTATTAGAAGCTACGAATAACAATGTAGTAACGATTCATCAAGGCTCAGATTTTGGTATTGGGGTCTTAACCTCAGAAGGTAGTTAAACATTCATGGAACACACTTCTGAATATTAAATATATGGTATTACACATGATTTTTTTCTTTAAAAAATAACAGGAATAGAACACAATTACAATAACAAGTAATACTAAATAAGAAACTTAATGTAGAGTAAATACAAGTGAACGTTTAAAACTCTGTATAGTCAGCTATTTGCTAAAAGTGTAAGTTGTCTTAGAGCAAATTGAGAGGTTGCGCGGAGTAGCGACCTTCGCGAGTGGTTGGATGTTTGTCCTTCTTGGTACCCCGTAGTTGAATTTGGCAAGCGAGGCCGACACCCATACCGGCGAAATCATGGTAAGCGTATTCTTTTGTTATAATAATATGTTTTCACATCAAGCTTTTCTATGCTATGCCTGAATACACACAGCCACATTTTAAGTTGAAAAACCGATTAACAGATGTAGCTATAAAAATCTGTCGACATCATTGGCTGTCACTTAGACTGGTGCGCTTTTGACAGCGCAGACTGCACGTGCTTTCCTTTAGAGTCCGATGATCGTAGTAGTAGTTGTAACCACTGTATTTGCACAGTTTATTACGATTTGTAATAAATATACATGCGTGTTGAATTATTACACGCTAAAGATGGTACAGCCAATTGAAAAAATGTAAATTGAGGGTTACTGTAGGCATTCAGGGGAACCACCGATCATTAGCTGGCTAGCTAGCTAATTCGCATCTGAAGCTGGAGACTAGCTAGCTAGCGGTAGTTAATGAATCTTGAAGAGATGCAGATTTCCCTTGCCAAATCCTTTTTATGCAGTAATTTTACGTTGCTGAGTCAATGAGTAGTACTGTATGGTCGTTTGTCTAGAGGCTATACAGATTTAACAACGTACTTAAATTAAAGGTGAATTTCCGCTATTCATTGAACAAAGTCTAGGCCGGGTGTTTCTAGTGGTTTCTTAAGAGGAGGAACCAGCGTACATCGTACAGCTATTGAGGTCTCTGGGTAGCGTCTGAAACTGTGTCCATGTATGGGGAATTGCAAACAATACTGAATTCTTTGCAATAATTTCAGTTGTATATTGTGTTAACATCTGTAGCTTAGTAGCACACGCACCAGTTCCGTGGAATCGTTTATGAGTGTTATATTTCATAAACGATCTAAAAAACGCTTTAAAATGAATGCAGCCACTTTAAAAATAACGTATGCCTGGTGAAGCGATGTGGTGCGCTGAATGGAAGTAGTCAGGAAGAATGGAAGTAGCTGTTATGAATTTTGGGGCAGTAAATAATCATACAGTTGGGTATGTAATGTCATTACAACTCATTTAAAGCCAGTCAAGCTAAAATGACCATATAGGGGTTTCTCTGCATAACTAAACAAAGCATAAAAGATTTTTCTCATTGGAAAATGGCCAAAAAAGCCACTCAAGCCATGGGTGAATTAACATTGTCGAATGTGAAATTCCCCAGTGCTACAACAAACCGTACTGAAATGTGGAATGGTAATATTTCAAATGCCCCAGAGCATTTATAAAGAGTATATAAAAAAGAGAATATAAAAAATCGAACAATTCATAAGGTAATATTACAGGCAATGTTATAAAAGACCTAACATTGGCGTTTTAATAATGTGGTTTCTAAATAAATCAGGAGCATTTTTGGTGTTTAGTGCTAGCAATGTTCAGCTGCTGTGTCTCAACACCCAAGTCCAATAACCTGAAAAGGCTTTGTAAACATTACTGTTAGAGTGCTGGCCCTAACGATTCACACTGTCCTGTAGGCGTCCATTTCAATGGCTCCCGTTAACATCTTCAAGCATGGTGCCGATGAAGAAAAGGCAGAGACGGCTCGCCTGGTGAGAACTAAATACTTACGTCCCGTGCAGATTTTATTTCTAGTTGTGCCTTTGCAGCAGTTAACTCATACCCAGTGTTATTTGTGTGCACTCACAGTCATCCTTTATTGGTGCCATTGCCATTGGCGACCTGGTGAAAAGCACCCTGGGACCAAAAGGCATGGTATGTACACATTCACACTCACATGTGTGCATTTGCAATGGAAGGTGCTTAGCTTGTGTTAGTCTTAGTAAATGAGATTGTGAATAAGTGGTGGTAATACAGAGAATTCATAGCAAGACCATGTGAAATAATGTTATACTTAGAGTGCTCTTAACTTCCTCGTTTGGTGTATTGTCCACCCTGCAGGACAAAATCCTATTGGGAGGTGGCCGGGAGGGCTCTGTTACTGTGACCAATGATGGCGCCACCATCCTTAAAGCTGTTGGAGTGGACAACCCAGCTGCTAAAGTGCTGGTTGGTGAGTGGCGTTCTGGCAGTCTGTCTCTGTGAGCCTGATGTTTTTAGCCCTGTTCACAGAACCATCTGTCTTCAAGAATTTAAAAAGTGGCAGTCTGCAGGTGTTTAATATGATGATGCGAATAGTTAATTTTGTGTGGCTACCAAACTGTGACGTAGTTTCCTTTAATGCTGTATGGCTTTAGCAGAGCTAGCACATCCTTCATTAATGTGTGTTTTGGACTCTGGTGATAGAGGGGCAGTTCCCTCTCTAAGTATGGCCAGGGAGCCATATAAGGGGTTTGAATACAATAGAACAGAATACTAACATTGTTGTCTGATTTTTGCCGAAATGTTTTCAACTAGCCATTCTGCTAACATCCTTCACCACTCCCCCTCAGACATGTCCAAGGTCCAGGATGATGAAGTGGGTGACGGCACCACCTCTGTCACAGTGCTTGCTGCTGAGCTGTTGAGGGTGAGACGTGTGAACGAGTCTCCGCAGTGCAGGGCTGCAATAGCCCATTAGTAAATCAGCTTAATCTGTACCAGCTTTAGAGTGCTCCTCTGCCCTGTGGGCTGTAACAGCATGTACTGTTCCTGAAGAGCTGATATTCACAACATGCTTTTGCATATGCCTAGAAAAGTATTTACTGAGCTAGAAGGAGAAAGAGGTTATTCAGTTCAACCAGGTTGCTGAACATGTGTTGCATGGATGTAGTTACTGTAAGCATGGATGTAAGCATCTGCTGCTCGATTTGATCACATTTGTTCAAGTTCTGTAAAGATGATATTTTAGGGGGAAGAGGTGTGCAATGTGCAGATGTTGCTTTGTTACAGGAAGCAGAGCTCCTCATTGCTCAGAAGATCCACCCCCAAATCATCATCTCTGGCTGGAGGAAGGCCACACAGGCTGCCCGGAAGGCCCTGAAGGAGGCTGCAGAGGATCATGGGTAAGCAGAATCAATGAGATTCTCCTCTGTCTAACTACAATGTGCGGTGTTCACTGTTTCTCTTCTAAGCAAGTGTATCTTTTTGTTTCCGGTAAGTATAACTGGAAATATTACCAAATCTGTATTTACTGCTTCAAGGCAATTTCAGATGACATTTCAGACTTAAGTTGAATATGTGCTAAACTCCAATAATCAGGTCCTTGGACTTTTTTCCCAGAACAGGTGCCTTTGAAGTACAACACCAACAGGTGTAGTGAAGGTGTTTACTGTGCATGCAGATTTGTTGGACATTAGGCCCTCATATTCTAGAGTATAGCTTGAGATCACACAGAGGGGAAAAGGCCTGGGAAAGCATGTCATTGAGCAGGCATGAAGATGCTGTGACAGACGCTGTTGTAGTGATGTGTGCCCGCTGATGTGTGTGCTGTGCCCCCATTCTTCCTCAGGAGTGACCCAGAGCGGTTCCAGGAGGACCTGCTGAACATCGCCCGCACCACCCTGTCCTCCAAGCTGCTGACTCACCACAAGGACCACTTCTCCAAGCTGGCCGTGGAGGCCGTGATGAGGCTCAAGGGCTCTGGAAACCTGGAGGCCATCCATGTCATCAAGAAGCTGGGCGGCAGCCTCTCAGACTCCTACCTGGACGAGGGTATGAGGACCAGCAGCACGTGGCATTAATTTTCATCTGAGACAGAAGCAGCCAGCTACCAGTCTTTCACTAGCACACCTGAGATTATTATCTCATTACTCTCAGAGGTCTGGTGCTTGAATCTCCACATGGTACCCTGCCCTTAGTCACTTCAAGGAGAAAGCCTAAATATCTAGCCTGTTATTGTCTATACAGAATGAATTCTGAGCCCATAGACTCACACACACACCACCTACTTAAAGCTAAGGAGAACAGAGCCAAATGGTCCACCACAATGTAATACTGAATAAACAGTTGCTATCTCTGCTAACCCTTAAAACCTGCAACGAGTTCATCAGTTCTTAACTGTTTTGAGATCAGCAGTGTAGCACTCAGCTGATGGCCTTTCTGGTGGTGGTCCAGGCTATGAATTAAAGGAAAGAAGAGCCCAGGGCAAGGGCGGCATCTCTTTTGTTGTCCCAGGGAATAAGCACTTTAGGCAAAGTTATGACTATGTTATATTTGATGTGTTGAACTGGGTTGTGAGAGTGGTTGCTGTTCCTTTTTTGGTAGGCTTTCTGCTGGATAAGAAGATTGGTGTCAACCAGCCCAAGAGGCTGGAGAATGCCAACATCCTCATAGCCAACACGGGCATGGACACAGATAAGATCAAGGTGAGAGTCTGGATGTTTTTTTCCCCCCTGAGTTCACCGACCGCGGCACTCAGGGTAACCACAGCAGACACTCTCATTTCCAGAGATCTCTCCAGATTAAAGTCGCACATAACAATATGTAAACACATTCCAGGAAAGAGCGGGGAAAAAATATAATCCACAGATGAAAGATAAAGAATGAAATGGAACACTCTCCTGGTTTCAGAGTTTGCCTACAGAGTTCATCAAAGTTTATCAGTTCTGAAATAAAAATAGTCTTATGTTTAGTCATTTTCACTGGGTCAATTGCAAGTCCCTGATGTGTCACGTTCTTAAGGGTGCAGTTTCTGGGATGAGCAGACAGTAGCTGGGTATTCTAAATGGGATGTACTGGGATACGTATGTCACTGAAATAAAGTAAGGTCTTAATTTACATTATGAATGGTGTAAACATGCCCATGTTAAGGTGCCTTTTAGGTGACTAGCAGTGCAAAACTACACATAATGCAGTCATAATGTTACAGTGACAGCTCAACAGTGTGGTGCCGTTGTTGCCACATCACAGCAGCTGTGAGGGAATGCTTTGTGCGTCCTGGGATCCTCCCTCCTCATGCTCTGTCCCTCTCCTGCAGGTCTTTGGTTCGCGGGTGCGTGTGGACTCCACGGCCAAGGTGGCGGAGATCGAGCTGGCGGAGAAGGAGAAGATGAAGGAGAAGGTGGAGCGCATTCTGAAGCACGGCATCAACTGCTTCATCAACAGGTCAGCCGATCCGGTGCCGCCTGCACTGCCTGTCCCGCTCTCAGTGTGTGTGGCTGTGTTGTGGAGTTGTTCACCTTGGCCTCTCTGTCCGTGGCTTCGTGTCGGAGGGTCTTTACTGTTTAGCTTGTTCTCATCATGTAGGTGTGCAGCGGTGTTTGACTGGATGCTCTGGGATTGTGACCATGTGCTTTTGTGCTCTGTGTGCCTCGCAGGCAGCTGATCTATAACTACCCCGAGCAGCTGTTTGCTGCGGCTGGAGTGATGGCCATCGAGCACGCAGACTTTGTGGGAGTGGAGCGCCTGGCTCTTGTCACAGGTACACCTGGCAGCCAAACCAGTGGAGAGACAAGATAGTAGAGTAATAGAACAATAGGATATTTTCACAGTCTGCATCAATACCGTTGCAAATTTTTTGTGTTTCTTCTTGTCAGGCGGAGAGATCACCTCAACCTTCGACCACCCAGAACTGGTGAAGCTGGGTCACTGTAAGCTGATTGAGGAGGTTATGATTGGAGAGGACACGCTCATCCACTTCTCTGGGGTGGCAATGGGTGAGTAATAAGGGAAGGCGTGTCTGAGCTTGCTGATCACTCAGGTCGTATTGGTCGTATCAGGAGCCCTGATGCCCTGCGTGTGTGCGCCCCTCAGGTGAGGCCTGCACCGTTGTCCTCCGCGGCGCCACCCAGCAGATCCTGGACGAGGCGGAGCGCTCTCTGCACGACGCCCTCTGCGTCCTCGCCCAGACCGTCAAGGAGACCCGCACCGTCTACGGAGGAGGTGAGCGGCGGCCCTCTCTCAGCTCCATCACACCCCTCAAACTCCATTCAGCCTTACCCAGCTCTCACCCGCCTCTCTGTCGCCCCCCGCAGGATGCTCTGAGATGCTCATGGCCAAGGCAGTGTCAGAGCTTGCCAACAGGACACCAGGGAAGGAGGCTGTTGCCATGGAGTCCTTCGCCAAAGCTCTGAGGATGGTGAGCGTCATCTTGTGGCGTTGTGATTCTTTGTCTCTGTGATAACCTGCCAGTACAGCATAGATTTGGAGGTCCAGCAAGCTTTCCAGCTCTTTAAACCACTTAACAGTCAGAACCAAGGATAGATGGATTTCTTTCTGAAGATAGAATCTTTTCATTCCAACCTGATGTGTTCAGGGTTGAGTAGCTCTAACGTAGAGCCAGAGCAGGTTCTCCTGCACCACTGTTCAGAGCTGCTGATGCTGTATCTGTGCTGTTTTAAAACACATTCATTGAGTCGGGAGGTGTTTTGCTTCACCTGTGCACTCTGATTTCAGCTGCCCACCATCATCGCAGACAATGCCGGCTACGACAGCGCCGACCTGGTGGCCCAGCTGAGGGCTGCACACATGGAGAACAAGACCACCTGTGGCCTGAGTGAGTCTAGCAACACCTCAGTCTCTGCCCCACAGGGGCATCCTATTACCTTATTATCAGTAAACATGGGTTAACATCACATGTTGACCATTACACCAAAATCACCTCCCGATCATCACTCTTGTCAAAAAGGGGCATTATTTGCAGAGGTATGATACTTAGCTCAGGTGGAAATTGACTGAATGCCCAATTTAATCATGGGGATGAGCACTTTGATTTTGCTGGGTTTGACTCCGTCCAGCACAGCTGCTCGTTATGGCCTGGCCTAGAGACTGGAAACAGGGTAGGAGAACTTGGTGGGGTGGCACACTCATTGAGATAAAGGGAAGCTGGCCTCCCACCCCCTGCCAGCTCCCAACAGAGTAGATCCTTTCTCCTATAAGAGGTAGTGAGAGTGTCTCCCCCCCCCCGACAGACATGAGTCAGGGCATCATCGGTGACATGGCGGAGCTGGGCATCACAGAGAGCTTCCAGGTGAAGAGGCAGGTGCTGCTGAGTGCCGCCGAAGCCGCTGAGATGATCCTGCGAGTGGACAACATCATCAAGGCTGCGCCCAGGTGAGCCTCACCTACAGGTCACTATTCCATTGCAGCCTCCACTGTGCTGTAGTGTTAATATGACAGGAAATTCAGTCCAGTTTCACAGTTCAACTTCAAGCAACGTGGTTTTTGTGTATTGCAGTACTATTACTACTATTAATTTGCATATTTTTGCTTAACTTATCTTGAAAATGAAAATTCTGCATAAAGAGAAGCTCCTCCTGTAAATTTGTCACTTAAAGTTTTACTCCTGTGTAGTACGCTAATCTGAATAAGAGTGTCTGGTAAATGTGGGAGTGTAAATATGCAGTGAAGGCCAAACCCCAAAGCAGAGGGATTACACTCCAATTAATGATGTAATGAAAGGACATAACCCAATCAGAATGCAGGAGATGACGCCAGCCTTTCTGTACCCTGAGCTCAGCAGCTTCTCAGCATATTTGCAAACTGAGAGGGAGATTAATCAATAATCAATCAAATCAACCATCAAAGTTTAACTTTGTGGCCGGTGCCCAAGGAAACGGCGCAATAGAGGAGGAAGACGAGTCGCATTGCGCAGGAGTCTGGCACTGCTCGGACCTCTGTCTGAACACGCTGCTCCGCGTCAGTGTGCTAACCCAAACTCTCACCCTCTTCTCTTCCAGAAAACGAGTACCAGACCACCACCCGTGTTAGTGACATTTGAGGGGCGAGGAATGGGAACAGCCTGTGTCTTTGTCACCTCCGTGGCCACTGTCCCGTTTTGGCACAGACACTTACCGTCGGGGACGTAAAGGAAGTGGATACTCGATGTGTCCTGCCAGTCATCCGTGTCACTTGAATTAAAAAAAAAACTGATAGTCACCTAACTCTTGGCATTTGTATTACTGGTTTAGAAGTTGTGGCATGTTCTCTTTTTAGTTGTTTATTTCCTATTTATTCACTGCATTTGTATTGGAAATAAAACATGAGAACACAAATGTCTTGCCTCCCGCAGGGTTTGTGTCCTTTTATTGTTTTATTGAATACAACAATCTTCCAAATGTATGGGAAAATGGGATATAGTCATTGTTGTCAGTAAAATATAATACCTCAGTACATGAGATGTTACACAAAAGCCAAGGCTTTCTGAGCAGTGCGATTCTTACGTTTCCTTTTTCTTTTTGAGAAACTTGAATCAATGAAAGATTAAAACCTGTAGGAACAACTTTTCAAGCAGCATTCATTTTGTCCTGGTTGCTTAAACTAGACAAAGGAGGACCTTGCACTGGTAAGCTTTACAGAAGGATATTTTTGCCGCTATGCCGGAGGTTCTTCTAAATTGTACACAACAAGCTGCTTCTCCCATACTTTCAACAGAAGATCCTGGCTCCGCTTCTTGCACACCTTTTTCCAAACAATGTCCTGGCTGCTCAAATGAATCAGCCCATTCTCTTAAGTGGCACTGAACAATGCAGCACACTGAAGTATGCATGTGCTTGAAACCAACAATCGGTTTCGCTGACAATGAGCAGAAGCCCATTACGGCAGAACACAGTTGGCTTTGTTCTGCCGGGGGTAGATTCCTTTCCCGCATTACTCGTGTCCTGTGACTTCCGATGAGTCACGTCGCTTGCCCGCTTTCCCTCCGTTCGGGCTGGCGGCGTGAAGCGGCCACGGTTGGCGCGCGTGTGTATCGGAGCACCGCATTCACCACAGCACGGCGTTCATGTGCAAGCGGAGAGTGGCGAGATTAGCCCGCTGTGCTACTGGCGATTTCGAAAGTGAGGTGTGAAAAGGGGGAGCAAAATGCATTGAAAACAGGTTCTGGTCCACACATATAAGGAAATAGGAAACTGGCTGCATTCTGAAATGACAGCTCCTTCCTGTGGCACTTAAAATGTACCAGTTGTACAGATGTTAAAATACATATGGAAAGTGAAATCTTTGAGTCCTATTCAGTAGAGCTACTGGTTTACAGAGTGTTCCCTGTCCTGCAGAGGGGAAAGAGGGAAAAAGATGAGGAAGCGTAAGGGGAAGGAGAAAGCAAAAGGGAAAAGGGTTTTAAAAAGCACATTTTAAAGCCCAGTTAAGTCACTATGCATTTCTGAAGGTCCAACTGTTTTTAAGGGAATCCAGCAATATTAAACTATGATCATTTGTGCGCACTGTTCCATTAAATAATAAATTGACTGTGCAGTAACACATTTCTGTTTTAGTTGCAAAGAATATCCAAATAGCTGGAGGTGATTGGAAAAATAGTTTTGGAAAGTGATTTTTGGAAGAATGGTTGTAGTGAAGCGCTGGTTGTAGCTTTCTAATCTTAATACCAGGAGCCCTTGTAATGATGTTAAAGCTCATTAAAATTTTGCATTAACACTAAAGACCCGAATCTGTCAGAGCGATTATGCATAATTCAGTGTGGGAGCTGAGCTGGTGGAATTTTGCCATCTATCATGAACATTTATCTCTGCCCTGAATTAACAGCCCGAGCAGGTGGAATCAGTCATTTACACCAGAGAGAGACCCTCTACTGAATTCACCTTATCACTTCTTGTAAGTGTTTGTAAGGTTTAACCCTGAAAGCATTCAATGACGGCTCTATACCGTTGACAGGGTGGGCCTCAAAGACATGGCATGGCAGATCTGCGTTTTCTCTTTAATGCTGACCTACCACAGTAATCTCACAACCCTTTTTCCATCTCAAAAAAATCAGTCGTCCGGACAACGCTCATTCGCCTTCTTGTAGTTGATTGTCTTCTGCATTATTGCAGGAAACACATCTTCCTTATTTCCCTAAAAATCTGAATACATTTCCAGTGTTGGCCTGGTCTCTCAGTGTTGCTGTGCATGAAACACAATGCCTTTTGGTCTAGTTTTCCCACACACCATGGCATGACTGCCACTGGTGTCCAAAAGGTTATTCCACTTGAGCGATGTCCCGTACATCCTGTCCCATTCTAAGGGGCGTGGGTCGGGGGCGGCTGGGCACTCCCGTGGCCCCGCCTCCTTGTTGGCGACGCTCCTACTCGCCCTCAGCGGGCGACTCCCCCTTCTCTGCACTGCACTCCCTCTCCCTCTCTCCCTCCTCCTCCTCCTCCTCGTCGTCGGAGCTGTCGGCCCAGCGGCCCACCCTGCGCACCCCGGGCGCCACGGCGGGCGCGTTGACGCAGGGGTTGTGGTCGTAGATGACCAGCTTGAGCCCGCGCAGGTGCGCCAGGCCCGGGAAGCGGCGGATGCGGTTGCGGTCCACGTCGATCACGCCCAGCTGGTGCATCCCCAGCAGCACCGGCGGGAAGTCGGCCAGCAGGTTCCCCGCGAGCCAGATGCTGTGCAGCTCGCCCAGCGCCGCCAGCTTGGGGGGGAGGCCGCGCAGCCGGTTGTAGCCCATGTGCAGGGTCCGCAGGGCGGGCAGCTCGCACAGCACCGCGGGGAACTCGCTGAAGCAGTTGGTCTCCAGCCACAGGGTCCTGAGCTCGGTGAGCAGGGCCAGCTCTGGGGGCAGGCGGTGCAGCCGGTTGTTGCTCAGGTAGAGGGTGTTGAGCTGGGGCAGGCCGCACACGGCCACCGGCAGTTCCTCCAGGCAGTTGAAGTCCAGAGCCAGCAGCTGGAGGCTGTGCAGGCTGCGCAGCTCGGACGGCAGGCTGCTCAGCCGGTTGTTGCTCAGGTACAGCTTGACCAGCTCGCCGAAGGCACAGGCGGCCAGCGGGAGGCGCCGCAGCTGGAGGCCACTCAGGTCCAGGGTGCGGTCCAGGGGCATCTCCTTCAGGTCGCCCACCAGGAATCGCTGGCAGCGCTCCGACGGGATATAGGCCACGACAGTGCGCACGCTGTTCCCCATACTTTCAGCCCGGACTCCCCCCCTCTCTATCCTACAGCAGAGCCGACATCCACATACACAGCACCACCTCCCTCAGACCAGAACCGGGCCCCACAGCTTCCTCAAAGTCTATTCCTGTCCAGGCTGGTGTTGGAGAGATCTGCAGCAAGCCAGGAAAAAAAAGACCAGAGTCAAAGAGTTTCAGAATATCCTCTTATAAGATAGATGACAAATCTTTCCTGCTGTGTGTCTTTGACATCACCGCTGCATCCTATTAGAGGTGTAGACAGAAACCGGCCCAAAGAAAAACCCGTGAAAGACGGATGACAAACTTGTCTCAGTTGGTTCACCCCCTGGAAGCCCACAAAAAGACAGATCCCATTCTGCATACTGCTTTCCACAAAACTTCAGCAGTTTGTGTCCGATCCCCTGCAAAGCTGAAACGATCTGGCCAGAAAGGGTACAGAAAGTCTCCTCAGTCCGTGTCCCCTGTCTCCTGTCCAAAAAGCCAGAGAGTGAGAGAAAGTGAGAGAGAGAGAGGATGCAGTTCTCCGTCTCCTCTGTCTCTTGGAAAGCTCTGTCTCAGGAGCCTCGCTCTAACTCCGGAGCGAGAGATGACGAACCGTCCCCCCTCCCCTTCCCCCCCTCTTTTGAGAGATGTCTCTTCCCCTCCTGGGGTGGGGTGGGGGGGGGGGGGGGGGTGAGAGGGTGGGTTCGGGGGGGGGAGACTGTGGAATGCCTCCGATAGCTGTGGAAGTGTGTGGTGATGGAGGAGCAGGGGGGTGAGCCATGCTCTTGCCATTTATACCCTCCGTCTGAGGGCCGTGTCCCGGCCCTTATCGAGGACGCTCGAGTGGCCCTCGTCTATAAAATAATTCCCAGAACTTGTGACGGCTACCAGGCGCTGTCAGCATCAGAGGTGAGCTACTAGGTAACCGCTGCTGAACTGGGCACTGGCGCAATTCCTCCATGGGACTGTTGCCAGTGAGTCAGGGGCCCTTGTTCAGGGCAGGAATGAATAACAGTTTACACTCCCTGCTGGCCTGCTCTCCCAAACTGAGGCAGGTGGCAGTAGAATTAGGAGGGGGGGGGGGGGGGGCAGGTTGGGATGCCAGGGTTTGCCTGCAGATCCTCAGTCCCACTCTTGAGTGGGACAGTTGCCTTGCAGGCTGCTGTGGGTGTCAGGACACTCTGATTGGCTGTGTAGGTCAGGTGAACCTAATCCTGACCCTGGAGGACCCCAGTTCAGCTCTCCTAAGGCCATGAACACTCAGCACTGGGTAGGAAAGCTGGTTTTACACAATAATAAACGTTTCATCATGTTTCCCTGCAGATTAATATTTTGCTGTATTTTTACTATGATTTATTAATATTGGTGTTCAACATTGCATAAAACATGAGACATTAAAATGATGCATTTTGAACCAGCCAACAAGGTAAATAGTAGTTGATTATTTACTTGATGTTAACTGGAGCAAATCTGGCAGATTGGGTCACAATGACCAGACTGGGGTTTATACAGAGTAGGTCAATATTTTATAAGATAACCGAACAGGAACAATTACCGGTGGAGTATAATCTTGATAAATAATGCTTTTTTTGGGGGTCAGGTTCACATAGAGCATTTAAACTGTCACAACATGCACAGGATATCAGTGGACTTGATGTCAATAAAACGCGCTCTTGTAATTTTCCTGTACTTTTTCCTATTGCCAGCATCCCTGACCTACATCTGTCACCGAGATCACACAGATGATGGTGTGTTTTTGATTAGTTCTTTTTGGAAAGTTTTCTTTTCGGAAGTCACCACTCACATAGTGGCAGCAGCATTCAAGGGGTTAACATCTATGTGGACCCAAGACTGCCTCAGTGGTGAGCGAACTCTGACCTTGGAACAGAGGACCAGGCCCCGCCCCCATTGGTGACAGCCAAGACAGTGACAAAGAGACAGAGAGACAGACAGAGGTGGACAAAAAAAAACCAGCATGAGGTGGACGGTTGTGGCTCTGCTGTGCTGTGCGTTGCCGGCTCAAGGATTGATAAGGTGAGCACGCCGTTCTCGCTCAGATTCACCTCTCTCTACATTATTAGTTTTCGCTTAGTAGATGCACTTATGCACGGCAACCTATATTGCAGACATTTTATGCCTTCATACAGCTGGATTTTAGCTGATGAGATCCATGCTAAGTGCCTTCTTCAAGAGTGCACCAGCAATGCCTCTGATTTTCTCAAGTCCAGTTCCTTAGCCAATACCTTATACTACCATCACTATAGTACAGCGTTTCTCAAACCTCTCCTTGAGTACCACTTGTCCTGCACGTTTTAGATCTCTCCCTGCTCCAACACAGCTGATTCAAATGATCAATTTGTTATTAGGCAGCTTCAGGAGTTCATAACGAGTTGATCATTTGAATCAGCTGTGTTGGAGCAGGGAGAGATCTAAAACGTGCAGGGCAAGTGGTACTCCAGGAGAGGTTTGAGAAACGCTGTTATAGTAAGTTTTATATAGGCATCATTACTGATGTGACCGTTCTGGTCATGGAGAGAGACATGAATATTTCTCATACTTAAGCTATTACTAGCTTAAGCTTACTAGTAAGCTATTACATACTATTCACAGCAGCACTCCCATATTTCCTACTCATGTCTTTGGAAACTTCACCTATGTTTCAGTGACTCCATGAGCACTCACTCTTATTTTGGTTATTTCCTCATACTATTTGATAGAGTCTTTCTGTACCACAATGTGGCCCCATATTCTGAATGCTGCACATCATCTCATTTGTACCAATTAACCTCTTGCTTTTTGGTGTGGTTTAAAGAGAGCCGGACACCCTGCTCTGCTGTGGTTCTAGCGTGTCTTGTTTATGTAACGGGTGGTATCTTGCGTTGTGTTTTTAATATGATGTTACCTGGGTCGGCGAGCGAGCGAGTTTCGAACCGAGGTTCTCACTGCTCGCTGCCAACCCCTTAAAGCCAGCGTCAACGAGCTACTTCAGCTCCGCTACATTTACACAGAGAAAGCCCCCCTGCCCCCCTCCTGCTGTAACGTGTAACTCTTCCCCAGAATCCCCCTGCGACGTTTCTCGTCCCTCCGCACTGAGCTGCGCTCCGCCCAGAGGCTGGAGGCCTTCCTGCGGGACCATCAGCCCGATGTCTTCGCCCGCAGATACGCACAGTGCCTCCCCTCAAGTGCTGCCACCCGCATGGGCGCCAGTGCTGAGAAGCTCTTCAACTACATGGATGTGAGTGTGGCGCCCCCTGCTGCTCCGTCTCAGAACCACCTCCTCTGTGAGCCCAATATAGTGTTCAGGTACATTCAGGTACATGTTTAGGTAGCATTAAGGTACACAGTGAGCAAAGTGTACTTGAACAGTTTCAGTAAATATCCTGGTTTTCCTGGTCCCAACTTCCAGCCTCAATGGTTATTGTGGAAGACATCTAGACACGGCCACCCCTGTGCATCTGAGCTGTGCCCAGTGGAATATTAGCATTTAAAGATGTTTAGGTACACAGTAGTGCAGTGTTCCTGACCCCAGCTTCCAGCCTTGAAGGTTATGGCAGAGAAGACATGTACAGCATATTATGTGTTACTTTAATTGTGCAGATAAGTTCTGACCCTGATTGTTTCCTTTAAAGTTCAGTAGATACCTGTGATTTGAGTGAATAGTAGTGGTTAAGCGGTTAGTGGTAAAATGGAAGTGTTATGAAGTGACCTTTGTATGAAAGTACTGTTGACCCAGTTCTGCTGTCTGATGCCATGTATTTCAGGCCCAGTATTATGGTGAGATAAGCCTGGGCACTCCGGAGCAGAACTTCACTGTGGTGTTTGATACTGGCTCTGCGGACCTGTGGATCCCCTCATCCTACTGCGTCAGTGAAGCCTGCAGTAAGGCCTGGAGCTTTGGAATCACTGTCATTTCATCACAATGTCATTACATATCGCTACGTTACGTCACTGAATATCACCACATCGCTGCATTAAATCACTACATGTCACCACATCGCTACATTACATCACTACATATCACCACATATCTCATTCATCATCATCACTACATCACTACATTACAACACATCATCACTACATTTCATCATTGTTTGCCAGCACATATCATCACTGTATGTGCTGCAGAAAGAAATATAACTGGATAATTTCATCACATTAGGTGAATTTAAGGTGAAGGTCATGGAGATGGTATACATTCATTTATGTATTGTTTATACTTTACATGTATGTTTTCTTCTCTCTTAGAAAAGATTTCAATGTCAATTTCAATGTGACTATTTGCTGGTTAAATAAAGAATAATAAATAATCATATCAGCACTTACATAATCTTTGAGCATACAGCAGGATTTAAGGTCAGCATATGAGCTGGATGTTTGTGGAAATTAGCCAAGCCAAACCATCTGACGACTTAAATGATTAAACAAATGGATCTTAAGAGGACATTTTATTCTCCAAGGCAGAAAATAATGATGATGATAATAATGAGGACCTTTACCAAAAGGCGAGCACCGTCAGGGAGGGCTATCACAGGTCATGCTATCCTTTCCCTTTTCTCTCAAACTCTTGCTTTTGTTTGTCTCTTTCTCTCATTCACTCTCTCTCTCTGTAGTCATGCATCACAGATTTAAAGCCTTTGACTCCAGTTCCTACATTCATGATGGCAGGATCTTCTCTATTCACTATGGGTCTGGGCACTTGCTGGGAGTGATGGCCAAGGATGTCCTGAAGGTAAGCTTTGCTTAACAACACCACCTCACACTGTCTCTTTTACCATCTCACAGTCTGACTTTATGTGCAGTTTTGAAAATGGATGCAACCTTATTTATAGAATCAAGCTCTCATAAGAAACATACTGTCAGGAGTAAATTATTATTGTCGTTAAATTAATTAACAGGCACGTTAAATCAGGGCAACTTACATAGCTCACATTTTTACTTATTTTCCATTTAAACAACTGGGTATTTTTAGGTGTTCTGCCTTGCCAAAGAGTACTGTAGTAATGCCCCATCTGGGAATGAAAGCTACAGCCTTTGGGTTATAATGCCTACTGTAAAACTAATGCTATCCCATTGGATGACTGAGGTCTATGATTGCCTTCTTTTCTTGAGGTTGGCACTATATCGGTGAAGGATCAGGAGTTTGGGGAGTCAGTGTACGAGCCAGGCTTTGTCTTCGTCTTAGCGCACTTCGACGGCATCCTGGGCTTGGCGTACCCCTCTTTGGCTGAGGTGGTGGGTGCCCCTGTTTTCGACAACCTGATGGCCCAGAAGCTGATTGACCAGCCTGTGTTCTCCTTCTACCTGAGCAGGTAGGTGGCTGAGCAGAGTTGGGATGTCATGGCTTTGGATACTAACAGCCTTTCTGGCAGATCAGCTAAGGTCAGGTGCAAGATTTGTTCATTTTCCATAAATGGTGACATCAGTGTGGAGCAGTGGTTCATTGTGGACCGGAGGGTTGTGAGTTTGAATCCTATGTGCAATGCTAATGTTTCACTCAGGATGTAGAGTAAATTACACCTGTACTGCTCAGAAAAACATACGTATTAGATTTAATGAATAAGTTGTAAGCAATGGGAGTTATTCATATTCACATTTCTCTTTGAAGCAAAAAATGCTGTAATGAGAAATGGTTATATGATGATGATGATGATGATGATGACGACATGCTTGTTTGCCCCAGGAAGAAGAACTTGGCTGACCCTGAAGGCGAGCTGTTGTTAGGGGGTGTTGATGAGGCCCTATATAGTGGCCCTATCAACTGGGTTCCAGTCACCCAGAAGGGTTACTGGCAGATCACAATGGACAAGTAAGACTGTAATATTTCATTTCACTGGCTTGTTTCATAATGGCATCACTGCAGTGTCATGTATGAAGTGAGAAATGACATTTTAAACATACAGCACACACTTAGCGCATACCATGAAACTGCAGAAGCTCTGTAGAAAATTCTGCGCAGTGTTGTCAGTCCATTGTGGGCTTATTGGGGTTATGGTGCCCTCTGCTGGGAAAAACTTGAAAGTGTAAAAAAATGTATTAAGAATTAAACTGAAGAATTGAATCTGAATCTGCTCTGGTAAATTCCAATCAGGACTAAGCCATTAAGTGTTTTAAGGCTAAGGTGTTAACAGTTAAGCTGTCTGCCAGGCATCTGGTGGCTTTTCCTTTTGACAGCAATACACACACACACCCTCAGACCACATTAAATGAAGATCGCAACCATAATAAAACATGACAGGGCATCAATTGCCCACTGCTCATAACTGTCCTGGTCTTGTTGCAGTTGCAGAATGACAGGATATCTCTGACCTTGCCTCATGTGCTGTGTTTGGGCTGCAGTATTAAGGTCCAGGGGACCGTGGCCTTCTGCCCCCACGGCTGCCAGGCCATAGTTGACACAGGCACCTCTGTCATCAGCGGGCCCTCCAGCGACATCCTGGTCCTGCAGCAGCTCGTCGGAGCCACGCCCACCTCCATTGGAGAGGTGAGGGTGCCCAGCTGCAGCTACATTCAGGTCATGCGGTCCGAACGGGCACCACAGTCCAACTGTGCAAACCCTGCCGTCGCCTGCGCAAACCTGCTCCTCTGCTCACGTTTCCCGCCTCAGCATATCTGCCCCTGCTGTGTGTCTCTTCCGTAAACCAGCTGCCTATTTAATCCTGCCTTCCATCCGGGTCAGAGTTGGGCTCAATTCCATTTCAATTCAGTCAATTTCAGGGTATGGATTCAAATTCATTTTGCTAATTGAAAAATCATTATGGAAAATCATAGCTAAACCTCTTGGGATTATCTTTCATGGGGGCACTGTGTCTATTTAGCACCTGAGGATGTAACCTCTTTTCTGTCTTGTAGTACCTGATTGACTGTGCCAGGCTCTCCAGCCTGCCCCAGGTGGCCTTCACGCTCAACAATGTGGAGTACGTGCTGTCCCCGGAGTTCTACGTGAGGAAGGTGCGTGGCCCCTGGCTGGGAATCTCCCTGAAATCTGGCTGGACTGGGTCATGCTGAATGCACCCGTTGTGCCTTTGTAGCCTGCTATAAGGAAACCTATCAGCACCATCTGAAACTTTGGAATGGCTGATGGTTAAAGAGAAGTCTTTCAATGTGCTGAAACCACAGAGTGAATAGAACTAGGGCTATTGCAAAAGTCAAGTTTGCTACAACTTGCCTGATTAGTTTTATCTGCGGACAACTGAATCTAAGATTCAGTTTCCTAAAATGTATTCACTATTGGATTTGACCAATAAACTGACCCTTTGACTGACTCTCACTGAGAATGTTCACATGTAGAGATTGTGAGGAATGGCAGTTCTGATTGGTTGTTAGGGTGAACATTGATGCTTGCCTCCCCAGGAGATGATGGGTGGTCGTGAGATCTGCTTCAGTGGCTTCCAGGCTGTGGACGTCCCCCCTCCTGCCGGGCCCTTCTGGATCCTGGGGGACGTCTTCATCTCGGAGTTCTACACCATCTTCGACCGCGGGCAGGACCGGGTTGGCTTTGCCCAAGCCCGGCAGGACCGTAAAGATATCCTATAACCCGAAATCTTGTTTCCTGTTACTCTGTGTGAAAACATGGTGGCTGAATTTGTGGGCAAATATGACATAAATAGATAAAATATTAAAGTTCATTTAATGGTTGATTAAACTAGCTCCAGCAATAATGCTTTTTTTTCTGAAAATGTTTCCTAAATGACAAATGAATATACAGTCAAGAACCTTATAGGATATAGTTTAATAGACCTTATCTGCCATGCTCCCATATTGATGACCATGTAATGTAAATTTTGTGCTGTTACATTTTTGGCTGTGACTTGTGACAGCTGTTCATGGCTCCCACTGTGGAAATGGTTGTACCTTAGATGGCAAAAGGACATTAATAAGAGTCTCCACCAAAGTAGTTGTAACTTCTAAACAGTGCTTATTCTGTTCTTAATCATTAGGATTTTATTGACAGTAATTCATAAAAGATCAATTCAGAATTCATTTTTGAGCACAGTTATACAAATATACTTTACAGAATAATTTATCTTTTGTGACCCACTGATTGTCATTATTTTCAAAAGGCACACAAAAAAGCAGCCTCGGCTAAGGCTGTTTCATTTAATTAAATTAAAGAGCTTTATTGTCATGATTTCTTTACAGGAGTGTTTTATATCTCTTAAACCTGCATTTTCCTGTGCACATCCTGAGAGCCACACACCAGAAGATGTGTGAATTCTAAAAACAACGACAGGAACCTGGATTATTTTACAGCAGAAAATGAGAGAAAATCAGGTACAGCAATGATACAAGGAGAGAAAAAAACAGTACAGTGCAAAATATATGTATAAAAAAGTAATGACACATTGAGAGTCATTTTTGAAAATGGATCTGCTTTTCGAAAGGCACAGCTGGTTGATACGGTGGGTGTGAATGCTAGGAGAGGGGTGGGGGCTCATCTTTGGTGTGGTGGTTGCAGGACTCCAGGATGTCAGTCTCTGGGGCCTCCTGGGGTTCCTGGGTGTGGGGGGCCTCGTCAGGCGAGGGGGGGGATGTGTTGAGGCCTCTCTTCCTCACCTGGCCCTCGGGGCTGGGCAGGCTGCGGAGGGAGCCTCCCGAGGGCTGGCGGGAGAGCTGCCGGCTCAGCTGCTTGCAGCGGTCGGCGGGGACAGTCCAGCGGAACTTGTGGGGGCCTCTCTGTGTGGGGTTCACTCCGACGTCCTTGCCAAGGCCGGCCCCCTCCAGAGTCTGAGGCCTCTGGCGGGACTCTGTCTCTGGGGAGCTGTCCCTGCTGCTCTCGCTTGGCGTGTCTGGGGTTTGGGCGGCTTTGTCGTGACCGAGCTTCAGCCCGCGGGGGCCCGGCAGGGGCGGGGTTACCACCACAACGGGCACCTCGCCAAAGGAGGGCGGATGGGGCTGGGTGTCGGGTGACGAGGGCGTGCTACTCACCTCTCGCAGGGTGGTCAGGGTTTCGTGGGGTGAGTGCGGGGGGTGGAGCAGGTGGGGCCGGGGGTGGGGGTGCTCCTCAGGCCCCGGGTGGACCCGGCTGTCGGGGGCAAAGGGGAAGAAGACGCTGGAGACGTCACTGCTGTGGCGCTTGTAGGTGGGCCGGGAGGAGCGGGCCACGTCAGGTGGCTCCTGCACACTCAGCAGACGCCGGACGCGGCCCAAGACCGACTCCTGGCGCCGGTGGCGGAAGTCATGGGTGTCCACGTCCTCATACTGCAGCACCTCAGACAGGCTGGAACAAGACAGGAGAGAGGTTATATTACGATGAGAGATCACAACCGCAAAATGCTCAAAGGCCCTTCAGTGTAAGTGGTTTCACCTGCTGTGGCCACAGTAGAACAAGGTGTGAGTTTAATATGCTGCTGTCTGTGTGTCTGTGTTTACACCTTGGTGTGCGTGAGTATGTGTGTGTACCTGCGTGTGCCTGAATGTGTGTACTTGTGCATGTGTGTGTGTTTGCGCATTTGTATGTATGTGTGTATGCGTGCATGTGTGTGTGTGTGTGTGTGTGTGTGTGTGCCTGTGTGTTTGTGTGTGTCTCCTCACCCCATGTCAGTGGTGGAACCCAGGAAGGAGGGGATGCAGTAGTCGGCGGCGGCCAGGGTGTAGGGAGGCCGCAGGTCAGAGTCGTTCCAGTAGATATCCTTCGTCATACGGGGAATGTTCATGTGCATCTCATCCACTGCCATCAGAGACACCTGGGACAGAGAGGGTGGGTCACTGTGTGCCAGTCAAACCACTGGAGCTCAACGCAATGTACTGAAAGGCAGGGTGGTTAACAGCTACCCCACTAACACAGCGCATCCAAAAAAGCATCACTGCAATGATGTAGTGTTTTACAGAAACATAGACAGAATGTTTCCTTTTGTGCAACTTTGGAAGGGCCAGTGATTAACAGATATAACGTTTCTCAACGAAACTATTGTCCTCTGAAACTATATATTTGAAACTGTATATCACTGTCTTCCTTGGCTCCTTCTATCAGAAAGTACTTTCGCATTTGTAAAAGAAACCCCTTGTTTGCCCATGGCACCTTTCTGTCTATGGGAGGAAAGGAGAGCCTACTGAGGATGTATGCTTTGCCAGACACGTGCGATATTTGCACTGCATGGTTGGCAGACAGCCCTGAACTGCTCTCACAGAGGCAACGGTCAGGTCCCTCTTTACTGACCTGCAGGTTTCTGTCAATGCACCAGTTAGCCTCAAAGTCGTCGTCATCCTCTCCAAATGGGTTAATGAGCTGCTCAGCCACCTTCATGAGAAAATAAACACAGAATTATGGGAAGAGGAGCTGGAAATGGGAAGTATGGCTCAAAGCCTGGTGCTCAAATCCTAGCACAGTCATGTTATTACTGCCCTTGACCAGAAAATGTACAGTAGCCTGAATTTGTGTCACGCTACTTCATACCTCTGTTGCAGTGCTGGGGTTGTTACATTAGAACAGTATAACACTAGGAAAGCCATGCTATGAGATAACAGAAGTAATCAATTATTACATGGAGAACTTGTCTCCAGGAGAAAAACAAGGAGCACTTGACTTCACAGCCCTGATAACGCTTGATTTCAGGGTAATTTGTCACTTATTATTTACAATTAGGTAATTTCTGCTTTGTTTCTGTGTAACGATATATAAACTCTGGAGAAAGATCAATTAACTGCTTTGTAACACTGCAATAGTGCCATGCTTTAACCAGGTTATAACCCTTCATCCGCTGTCGGATGAAGTAATCTGAAATATTACTGAGTAATCATTCTGCTTTGCAATACACAAACTTGGGAGGACTTTCAGGTAACTTCAAGGTAACATTCCAGTATAACTATGTTTTATACCATATCATAACCCCTTTATCACGATTTATAAATAATCAGTGCAACATAACATATGTAATACAGGATGTCAGTGCGTGGTATTGTGTCTTTTGAGTCCTTCCTCCAAACAGCCATCACCTTGCCAAAGAATTACTTTCGTGAAAAGCCTGTGACCTCCACGGTGTTGACTGGCCGGATTATCTGTCTGTTCTTTGTGCTCTGCTGTATAAAAGTAGCTGGCGCATATCCAGCTGTGACCAGTTTAAATGGAGTGCTTTTCGTAGTTCTCTGTGTCCGGTTATTTGTCTGTTTTATAGTGCTATGTTTGGTTGTTGTTCTGTGTGTGTTTGTGTGGTTACTTGTTTGTGTGTGCCTGGTTGCTTATGCATGTTCATTTTTGTGTGCATCTTACCGGTGTGAGAGGTTGTTTGTGTGTCCGCTTGCGTGCCTCCGGGTGGCGTGTTTCTGTTCGTTGCAAGTACAGTATCTGAGCAATGAGTCTGTTGTGAGTGTTTGTATGGATTGTGATTTGGTAGGAGTTTGTGGCTGTTTGTGCATCCCAGCGTTGGGCGTGCCTCTGTTATTATGGCACGCGTGGCTACATGGTTAAATAAGGTTCTTGCTGGTCATTATGTGAGTGTGTGTGGTTATTACATGTACCCCTGGTTGTTATGGTCACTCTCCTGTGCTAATGCTAGGTTCTGGGTGGTGTGCTGCAGTAATTGGACTGATCTGGCTCTGAGCAGGATATGGGAGAGCAATGTTATTTAATCACACGGCGAGCCAGCCAGGAGCTCATTTCCTGCCTGCTGTCTGGAGGACTCCCGTGGGAAGGGAGAATTCTGGTGAGTGGGTCAGGAGGGTGGTGAGGTGAGGCTGTGTGTAGCAGTCAGTACCTGATCCCCCCGGTTCAAATTGTTAATCCATATTGACACTATCATAATGGAAATATAGCCCTGTGAGTCCTAATTATAATCTCTTAATTAATGTTACACAACCACATTAATCCATTTAGATTGGATGTGTGATTGGGTGTTGTTGTGATTTTGCTGTTGAGAGTCACACTGTGTGCCTTCCTGAATCCCATCACCTTTCGTGATATGATTATTCTCATGTGATTAGCCGTGCTGAAATTACTGCCACTCACGCTTCCATTGCTGTTAATGACAGAAACCCAAAACACAGTGAGGGGGCATCTTTTTACATGAGCAAACTACACTGGCCTCTGAAAAACAGCTGTAACAAAATCAGTCAGCTGGTTTTGTCTGTTTTATTGCTCCCAATAGTAAATAATATTGTTATTTAAGTTTGATAACAGAGGACACAACATGAATACTCTATACCCATGTAAGCTGAGGTGGGGGAAGGGGGGAAGCTCTCAAACCTTCAGCCAGCCGGAGTAAAAGAAGAACTGCAGCAAGGTGAAGACAGGAACATACAGGTCCAGGTCGTGTCCTGGGTAACCCCGCTGGGGATCCAGGAACTGTCGCCCGATTATACAGGCAAAAAAGAAGGTGTAGACAGCCAGGGTCACGACCTTAAAAGACAGCGAGAGAGAGAGAAAGAGACAGAGGGAAAAAAAGGGGGAGTGGAGAGAACATTATTATTTTTAGCTTCAGTAGAGACTCTTGTCCATGACAACTTGTACATGGCTTCCATTTTAAGCAGCTGCAGGGAAATAAATGCCCCCCCCCCACAGGAAGATGATATGCAGCCCAGTGAAGCTCCTGGCAGCCAGCATGAATGGGGGGAGGGGCTGCCCTCTTTGATCCTTCCAAAAAATAATGAATGAATGAAGACTTTGCATTGCGACTTCAAATACATAATCTGCCGCGGGTCAAATACCTTGCATCCAGGGGTGTACGTATGTTACTAAATGGTGTGAAATTATAAATAACTATCACAGCTGATGAGACCGTATTATCTCAGTTGAAAGAACACCGAGACCGTTTGAAGCAGAGCTCTGTGAGCGGACTGAGCAGCTGTTGCTCCCTGTGGCTTGTGAGAATGCACAGAGGGGCAGCCGTCCAATTAGCAGGAGGATCATCTCTCCCCGGATCTGTTATTCCTGCGTGCGCCTTCATTAGGGGAGGCGAGGCCGGACATGACCCCCCACGAAGAGACACGGCCACGGTCTCGCGCCTCCACCCAGGAAAGTCATTAGCTCGATCCAGCTCTATCCAGCCAGGGGCGAAGGAACACCGCGAGCCAAAAAGGCTCCGGGGAATCAGAGACGGGCGTCCCCGACTGCAGCGGGATGACTGGCGCGGTTTGGGGGGGCATAAAAAGCAAATGCATGACGGGTATGAGGTGCACAATGCAGACCATGGCGCTGTCACTGAGCGCGCTCTACAGAGGGGAAGAGCACTCTGCTCGTACTGGCTAGTTTGAATCAGACGTGATGGTGTACACTGTTATGTACATTGTTATGAGTAATTGAGCCTGTGCTTCCGATCTATAAGTGCAATGTGACCAGCAGTGAGATTTGGTCACATTTTTGGTTCCTCATTGTATTTCACCAACAAGGATTCTTGAGCTCCTGCCATGAATCAACCACAAAAACGCAACCTGAGACGCCGGATCTTTACCTGTGTGTACACCAGAGGGATTCCCACCCAGTCATAGCCGAACAGGGTCGAACACCAAGTCCTGAAGTGGTTCATTTCCTGAATCAAAATGAACAAAGAAGAGAGAAGGAGATCAGTTGCACAGAGAGCAGTTATCATTCCTGTTTTTTTTAATATATTGTTTATCTTTATTGCAGTGTGGAGGAAATTAAGAACTATCGCATTCAAGGTTATGTTCCAGGAATCAGTTATTAGAGTGATTGGTCGTGATCACAGATTAGCTTGGTGATATGTGTAAAAACCATGGTCTTGATACTACTATTTCACTATCCATACTCAGTATAAATCCCAGCTCTGAAACTGGACCTGACCTGGACTCCTGTCTCACAAGTTCTGAGGTCTCCATATACCTCAGCAGACACCCCAAAATCAGACCACACATGTCACATGTCACAATTCAATACAACAACAATGCCCCATGCTGAATTTGTTCTCATGACTCTAGCCACAATTACCACCAGCATGTCAGACTGGCCCCATTCAGCCTAGCTGAACATCTAGTGACAGCCATGCTCCTATCTGAAATAGGTATGCACTGGCCACAAACACAAGCCTTCCTTGCAATCCTCTTATAAAGGGTATCTTATGTAATGAGAAACAGCACTGTGGACAGTGCTTTTTGATTGCTCAGCACACTCTCCTGATGTGGAACACATTTCTTACAAGACTTGCTGACATTCCTGATAACCAGCTGGTAGCTGCTACTGCTCCTTCACTAATAAGACACACAAGTGTCTTTGTACCTTCCTGTCTCTGCTGAAGAGCTACACACTTGATCTCTGAAATGGAGACCACTCGCTATCTGCTGATCTCTTCACATAAATACAGAGGGGCAGTCATGCCTGAAATGCATTACGACTCTGAATGATTCTAGGCCTGCTACAAGGGCTCTCTAGACAACGGGATTATTACCAGAACCAAACAAGTGGCAAGTCACCCTGCTAATAAGCATGCACACACGCCAACCTCCAATTTTGCTCTTCAGATTATGCAATGACAGGGATAGTGTGACAGGGACTAAATGTGATGTGCTTGACAGACGGCCGTGTCTCAGTGCTGCTGGCTGCAGTATAGAGGTAAGCGTGAGCCTCACGTTGAGGATGGTCTGCAGGTCCACGCTGTCCTTGATGCGGCCTTCCTTCCGGGCTTTGGAGGCCAGGTTGGTGAACCACACCACAGGCACCCAGTATTTGAGGTGGGGGGACTTGAGGTTCTCGAAGATCTTCCTCTCCTCCGGGGTCATGAACCCTACATGGAAAGAGAGAGCGGGAGGGCTTTGTATGCCTGTCAGACACACTGCTGTTTCCATGGTGAACATTCTACTGTACTGCACGCCAAAATATCTCCTTCACAGCGTGACAGATACACTTATAGATCTTTACCCAATCACCAACAGAACTGTAGTGCTGATAAAACATCTGGCACAATAGCTAACAGTTATAGCAACAGTTATTTTTTAATATATATAGCTGAAGAAAGCAGCTGAAGAAGCAAACACCTTTCTTAAAGGAAGGATAGAAGATCTCCGTTCCAGGGCCACCACACTTGATACTGGTTGCTATGGACTGCTTGACGTCTGTTAAACACTGGTGGGCTGGAAACAATTTTGTGTCCTGCGTGTTCTTTCTAGGCTCTAGGTCATTGTATCCAGGTGGTATTTATAGTTAACCCGGCAGAGGCCTAGACTAGTGCAGCACATACCTGGAATTCTGACAGAATGAGCAACACCAGTGCAAGGGAGATGACCTCTCTGAGTGTCCCCCGGCACTGTAACGAGCTGTGTAATGGCTGCGTAATGACCAAGAAGTGACTGAATAATAAAAGGATGATTACTATCATCTAGACAATGACTGAATAGTGGCTCTGGAGTAACCGAAAAACGGCAGCCCAGAGATGTGGGTGGGAGGTGACCTGAGATTAGTTCGGCTCTGTACTGGATGATCGTTTCCATTCCCAGCCTCAGTAAACAGAAGCTTAGGCTTTTCCGCTCTTCTAATATCCCTCCCCACTGGTGTTGCTCTAAGACTGCAGAGGCATCATGTGATTTATGACGTCCGATGTGTAACATATGCCTAATGACATCTGTGTGCTGTACACGCTTGATGCTTTGTGTGGTGCACAATAACCACATGTATCATGTGTATCCCCCACCCCACCAGCAGCACCACACCCCCGCCATGCTGGTCCCGGGCCCCCACCTGCCTCCACCACATGGTCCATGGTGGGGAAGCGCTTGCAGACGGCAGTGCTGACGGAGCGGAAGATGAGCAGGGAGGTGAGGTTGACGTAGCGCATTAGCGTGCGGCGCAGAAGGCGGCCCTGCTCGTCCCGGCCCTGCACGCAGCTGGAGATCAGGAACATCAGCCGGTCTGGCCAGGGCAGGTTCACAAACTGGTTCCACCAGCGGTTCACCACCAGCGTCACATAGAAACCTGCGGAGGGAGGGCCGTGATGGATCAATCACCAAAGCTCTGACTCTGGATCAGTTTTAGCATTTTTTTTTAGCATGGAATGGTTTTGGATTAGGGTATCAGCGTATCCTGGATCAGTGCTTACTTTTCGCAAATTGTTACACATTTTACAGTGGAGCTGAGACGTGGGGTTAATGCAGTATAGGTAACACAAAGCACAGCAGTCTGGAAGCAAGCATACACTGTCACTACAAGTGCATACAGAGAACAGGGCCCAGCCAACCAAGCAGCAAAGCATTAAAATATACATCCATTTCCCTGTAGGAATTTGAAATCTCTGCACTGTAAAGGCAAATGGAACTTTCAGTCCAAATCCAAAAGTCATGTCCAAAATCGGTGTCCCAGGTAACAGCTGGTCAGATGCCTAACACTGCACAGTTATTGGTTCTGCAGGAATATCCTGTATTGTGTACTGATTTCAGTAGCAGCTGCCAATCTGCTGTTTTTCTTGATGAATCCATGTATGTATGTATGAGAAGCATCAGCTTTGCCTGTTGACTCTTCAAATGTGCCTCATCTTTTTGTGCTGTCACTTCAACACCCTGTTAACTTCCTCCAAGATTCATGCTAGGGACGAAGACTGGATGCAAGCAAGCCAAACCTTCCTCATGTGACCCAAACACCCAATCAGCTTTAGCTACAGCAGTTCCCTGTAATCATGTCCCTCATTGGTCACTGGCCAGGATGGAGTGGGTGTACTCAATCAGCAGATTTCTGTGCCCCACTTTTCATGCATTTATTATTGACACTTTTACATTTACATTTTTACATCTACATCTTTTAACATTTTCCTTAATGATTTTTTTTCCTTAACTGACTGGCCTACTGAAGCCAACTGAATCCTTTCCTCTTTCTCATCTGTTAGCACTTCAGTTCTCTGTTGACAGTGACTGAACTAATATGACCCCACTCTATATATATACATACATACATATACTACCCAACAGTTATTACTGTCACTTACTCTACCTATACCAGGAAGATCTCTATATAGTGCTAAAGCAGTATCATAATTTGGTTGCCTTGCTACCTTACAGAGCAGTTCATTGGCTGTGACTGTATTTTCCACTGAGCACGGTCTGTTGGCAGGGTTACATGGTCATGCACCCCTCCGTTTGCAGATGGTCTGAGAGGTGCGTGACTAACGCATTAAATAAGGAGCGTTATTTAAGTATGGCCTCATACACAGCGCAGCTGTCTCGAAGAACCCTTAAAGGGCACCTTGTGTTTGTCCTCTGGCAACTCTGTCAGTGAACTACTCTCATAGATACGCACCCATCTAACTGGTGCTTGAAAGTAGTGTCAGGTGTTCTGGAAAAAATCTATCAGGATTTGAGTTGAGTTGAGCCCAGAGAAAGTGTTTGGTTGGACGTACAGAGCAAGCTCTTAGAAGACTGATGGGTAAATTGCTCAGCACCTCCATGGGTATTTTCCTTGGGTTTGTGTTTGTAGACGACAATCTTGTTGTGCCTGGTAATAGCATTCCATTTACCTTTGAGTTGTAGAAGCATGAGCCAGAAAAGAACATCTCAGATTGAACAGAGAAGAAACAATAATATCTCACTGGGCAATCACTCATGGCCAAACAGTGAGAAGCAAGCAGAGTCACGCCGCACGTAGTTTCAAACACAGACACGTCCAGCGTCACATCACATGGTCAGCCTGGCCAATGCTGGGCAGCAGTCAGCAGTCTCAGCACACCTCAAACTCTGAGGCCATTGACTTACCTAGCACAAATGTTACCGGGATCTGCTCTGCATATCTATCACAGTAAAGTGACAACTTTTCAAAGTATCGCTTTTGTGTTTCTGAAAGAAAGAGCCTGGGGTAGACAAGACAACAGATTTGGGGAAATACGGTTATCTTAGTTCCACAACTGTGGACAGTACAAAATATACATATGATGAAGATAAAGGAAGAACTGCATTTCCTCCTCATCTCTTCCAGAATTAACTGGAATCAATACACCCATACAGTAAAACTAAATGTCCCCACTGGATTGGAAGGGTTTCTTACTCAAAAATGTATTACATCTTAAATGTAGAAGGGATAGTACCACAAACCTGATGCCCTAAGTTAAAACAAATATGGACAAGTGTAACATTGCTCACGGCACGATGAACCCCTTGTAATATATGATTTTCACAACAGAATAAATCCTCAGACTACTGGACCTCGTAATTCCATTCATGAGTCACTCCACCACACAATCTATCATTAAAATCAAGCTGAGCCTGGCAGGGCAAGGGCAGTATTTTTGGTCCTGAACTGCAGTGGTTCACACAAACACCAAACAATGTTTTTATCTGTATTCAGTGAAAACAATGACAGACTAAAATGAAATCTGTCTATCTGTCTGTTGCTTCCAGTCTTCCATTACAGGGCATTACAGTGACCCTTTTGTAAAACCCAATATTGCCATTTTATGGCAATTGCCCAAAACAATCTCTGATGTTTCAAAAGCTAAATTAACATCCACATAATATTCCATTACTTAAAAGCAAAACCATAAAAGACTGTCTATAAATATGAGAAATAAATCATAAAATGCACCAATGATGCACAGGGCACTTATTTTAAATAGTCTCAGAATGATATGTACTTAAGTTAAAGCTCGTAACTTCTTACCTTTCTGAGCTCCAAGGTTGTTATATCTAATCTGTCATTCACATGCGTTACATATTATCCATGCAATTCCATCGAACAGATCATATCTCATTATATGCATTTTTACATAAAGGGTTGTTATTGGAAAAGTTATGCTAATGTACAGCTTGGTGTGTTTTCATTAATTTAATTTACTGATTGATACCAAATTAATATCAAGACACTCTAAACAGAACAAACAAAAAATGCAGACAAATTGAAAGGTATGGTAACAAAACTGGTCGACTACCTGTATACGACGCTTAGCAAGGTGTATAAAAGAGCGAAAACGATGAACTCCCGGTAGAGAAGTTTGTAGATACTGCCTCTCCAACGAAGCAATAATCTATGGAAACCGAAGAATGTAGCGTTGGCGACCTTACTGGAGTAAGTCACCGTCATCTTTCGTTACTGCAGAAAAATAATAAGTAATCATAAGAAGACAGTATCGAATGTGATTTCAACCTAATTAAATAGTGTCACCGTTTTTCCTTCTGAGGAACAATTACCAAAATATTATAACTCATCTGTATCCCCACACAGAGCGTGCACTCCTGACCACAAATAGAAATCTAAATAAAAAGATAGCGCAAATAGACACTTTTTCACGCTTACCTTTACGACCCCCTACATCACAAAAAAGTGTGTGGCTGCGTTTCCTAGATGGTTAGTCAAGTCTGAGATCTCAGGAGTGACTGAGCTTTCCGCATTTAGCACGGTGTTTTTGCCAGCATTACGAGTATGAAGAGATGTGTGCCCACGCCATGAAACAAACACACAATCATTTGCTGAGGCAGCTCCTGCTAAATTTACTTGCAACTGCTTGTCGACCGGTTTGGGCACAGGAGTGCAGATTAAAACGGGTGTACTCTCGCAGACCCCTGAAACTACGAAATTTAAAGCATCCCCATTCAATCATACATGAACTGAAACCTGAGCCTCCTACGAATCATTCTCCCTATTAAGCAGTATATTGAAGCGTGATAGGGGGGGACTACATTTAAAATCACTTGTCTATGAATATAAATATGAAAATAAATAAAACCAATTGTCAACACAGCACGTCAAAGTCAAAATTGTAAAACTGCGGCTTCACATTCCCTCCAAAAAGAGGCAAGCCTTTAACCTTGAAATGTTCAGAAGTGGAATGTTTGGCAAGCCTATATAATCAAAAAGGACAGTGTGGTTTGTGCCTCTGGCATGACTTAAAACCATATTTCAACTAAACATGGCACGAGGAACCATAAACTATTTTCTTGCATGACCAATGAAAAGAAGAGATCAAAAATAGTGGTTTTCAGTGGCATGCGCAATATGCGTTATGTGCAAATGTAGCTAAATGTGAACACCTTCACACATGCAATGCATGTAGTATTGTTCAGAAAGTGGACTTAAGATGCAAATTCGCAAAATTATGTTGCTGCTCTGTGCTATTTTTCTTAACATTTTTAGACATTTTAAGATCTTTAAGAAACTGAAAATTGAGTGCGCAAATGCATCTTTTTAGTTAAATCACGCTTTTGGTTCAACGTATCAGATGTGAAGAAATATGCAAGCAACTATACAAGCAACAATAACCCTAAACCTCACTCCCCCTAATCCTAAACCACACTCCCCCACAATCAGACGGAAATGCGTAAACGCTGGACACAAGTACGCTTGTCAAGCACGCGGAAAAATGGACTTCAGTCTAAACATCTTTATCAGTCTAAACCAATAACATCTTGAACACCATGACAACACCATGATTTTATTTTTGAATTAAACAAAAGCGTTAATTGTAGCAGTTCAGCATCAGCTCTTGCTTGTATGACATTGAATGTTGTAATCCCTTTACCACAATAACCTGTACCGCAGGACTACTACACTGGCAAATTTCATTCGTTGTATCACCTCTGTCGACCCCAATCGAGGCTTTGACCGTTTCATAGTAGGCTATGTAAATAGATTGTTTTTGCACTGTGTACCAGGCAGAAATACATGTAACCGGTAATGGCATCTATTTTGGCGTCAATGTCACACAGGGCAACCGTGAAGGGAACATAATTTTCTCGTGACAGGCTAGTACCATTTATAACAGAGTGCAACGTCTTAAAATACATAATCAAAAAACGTAACATGCGGCCTCTATATACTGTTACATGTTAATTGAAAGCAAGCGAGTCCTCTAACAGTGAGTGTTTTGTAAAAAGAAATTTAAACAGAATGACATAACACATTGATGTAAATCTCTCTGTGATCCATAATTATAAAGACTAGTCACACTATATACTTATACTGCTCACACTTTCTGGAAGGATCCAAAATTATATTTCAAATACTAATATGAAGTAAGTGCATTGTGTAACCTATTACAGTAAATGTTTTACATTTATTTTACATCTACATTTGCGTTCATATTTTACATTTACATAACTATTAAAACTTTATTTAATTATTATTATTAATTAATATAGTTATTATTAAACTTTATATTGTATAAATTGCAATGACCATCTAAAACTTCAAAAAAAACAAACAAACAAACAAAAAACATTATTCTGTATGACAGTCATTTGGTTTCATAACCCACATGTTCTTAGGCGGCTCATTTAAAAATCGTAATGGACAGCGTAAAACAATCTTAATATTTGTGCATGTACAAGCATTTCCCAGTGGACGGCGCTGTGGTGCAAAAAATATTGATCAATTGAACGTCATTGATAACGTATTGTAAAAGCAAATACATGCATCTTGTCCTCTTCACATTCATTCAGTAGCCAACATCAGTTGCCGAATGAGCTTGACACAACCAAGACTTAACTTTTTTCATGATTTCATTGCAAAGAACTGTAAATCGGCCTGTACATGATTTTGTCGAAGTTCCTTTGTTTGTTACTATTTTGTCAGTGTTAAATTGTCATTATTCCAAATCTAATTTTATGAATGGTTAAATGATCGACTATACGACACAGACGTGTTTATGATATGGCGTTGTTTTTCTGTACCATCCCGCTGGTGGTTGACGTAAAGGTAAACACGCGGAGAGGGGCTGCAATGAGTGCGCATGCGCGTGTAGTAAGCCGGTCTCACTTGGCACCTACGTAGAAGAAAAAAAGGGCAGGTGTAGCGATCCGACAGACGCTTCTCTCACTCTGAACGCAGGGGCAGACCGCTAACGTTAGCGAGCCGCAACCCTCATCCATCCCCGGCCTGAAACGAGTCGGCGATTAGGCTGCAGTATCCACCGGGACATTTGGGCTTATGGTTTTTAATACTCTCGGGAGGCTGCTGTTTAATTCCAGGCGTCCGTGGTCATAGTAGGTAAGTTCGCTAACAAGATGAAAATTCACAGCTAATTAGCTACTGGTAGCTAGGTGACCAAGTAGCTACATAACTATCAAGTTAGACTAGATATATAAACGAAGATATGGGGAAAGCTTTCACAGCTTGTCAGCTCGCTAGTCGTCTCTGCCTAGCTGTCTTTGGATAAAAGTCATATTTATGTGGTAAGCTATCCAGTTAGCCAGCCAGTATTCTCTTGAATACCCAAGATTAATCTCTGGCAAGCGGGGAAAGCTTAGCTGGATATGTTATACTGCCTACGTCGTAGAGTTCGAAGTGTAGAGTGTCTGTTACATCAAATATGATATTTCTTTGCTGGGTTTCTTATCCATCTAACAGCCATCGTAAGAATGTTGCAATCTAGCGTGCGCTATCTGTGCCCCATGCTATTACACCTGTACAATTGACAGTGACGCCTTTGTGGTTTGAAAGGTTGGTATTTTGCCTTTGTATAAATATCAACCTCGGATTCTAGTGAGTGAAGTGAGCACGATCCGCCATGCTTATTAATTGAACTGGACTTGTAAGAGGATTAGCTAATGCTTTAATGTGACATTGAAGAGGCTAACGTTGTGTCAGGGATTGTGTTGCCAAACTACGACCTCACAAGACTCAAGCATCACGTCCACAATTAGGTTGTGCAGATGGTAAGAGGGCTGGCTTGGAACAAGCGAGCTAAACATCACATCAGCGACTAAACATGAAGGCGTGGCAGGTTTTAGTTTGGAGTTGCCCGGTGAGCAGCGTATCTTTCAATTGACAAGGTGTAAACGGAAAAAGCCCCGACTCAATGGGCGGCGTGAATGGATCATTTTAAAAAGCGTCGAATCCACAAGCAGCTAAGTTTGAATTATGTTCTTCAGATGACGATGTGGCAGATCCTTTATTTTTTTCGGCGTGCCTCTTCAGATTTAGAACCAGTTAGCTAAACACTTGACCGCATTTTCGAAATCCCTCATTACGACTGGAAGAGTGTAGCTAACGTGTGCATTTCTTTGGGTTTAATGTGACAGTTCATGCACGCCGTTCATACGATGGTGAAAGAAAATTGTTATATTGCCGAGACATGCCACAAACGCCAGTAGTTGCATGCTGCAAAACGCACACGGTTTTACTGTGAAATGAAATGTTCCATTTGCTGGATCTTGATGGCTCTTTAACAATAGAAAGGCATGTGAATGGCATGCTTTTTTCCCCTCTTGTGGCTCCGTGAACAATGCAGCGGTAAGTGTGTTCAGAAAGACAGTCACAAATACCTCATCATCATCATCAAGCAAGACCTGGTTAATATTTAACCAAACCGGTTTCAGCACTTATGCGTAAAGGATTATGTCCTTGGAGATCTCTTAAGCTTCACTGAAGGGCTTGGTCCTTTCAGGCGATACAGTAATCCATAGTAAAGATCAAGGAAGGTGATGGAATCGACCCTTGGGGTGCATATTGAGCTCAGGCTCGGGGAGGTCAATGCAAGATCAAGTTTGGAGGTAGTGGAAAACCACTGGTGTCCTTTTTAAGCAGGCATGTCGTGTAAGCACTGTGGAGTTATGGGTTCTCCATTGCTTCCTGGTCACCCCTTCTAAATGAGGAGCTACTGACAGGACAGCTCATCTTCTGAATGACAGCACTGAAATCTGAGAATAGCCCTATTATGACCACGATCCTCTTGGAACAGCATCACAGACTGAGAGGGCCCTATGTTGTTCTTGCATTCTAGTGTATGCCTACTGCCTCAGCCTGTTTAAAACGCCTCCAGAGAAGAGGCACAGCACAGAGAGAGTCAAACAGTGCGTCAATCATAAGGGCTTTTTATAAGAGGACAAGGCCAGCAGTAATTGTATGCAAAGCCGAGGCTTTGCAGTCATTTCCATTGTGTGCCGGATCCACTGTTTTAATAACGCGCCGTCTCCCTCCAGCCCTCGAGTGCAGTCGGTCGGACGCGGCGTAATTCTGAAGGTCTGTTTGCTGGCCGTCTCTCTCTGGAGGGGTGCACTCAGCGAGAGCGGCGTAACAGGATTATCCCCCCTCGCCGCTTCGTTCCCGTGATTTCCGCTCAATTGCATTATCAAATTTACGCTCACGGCTGCGTCTGAAAGAACGCGTAGCGGGCAGCACGGGCAGCTGGGTGGACAGGGTCCAGAGTCGGCAAAATGTGCAGCGACTCAGCTGTCAGAGTTGGTGTGTAACGCCGGAGGGTCCAATTTAGACCCTGTTGCAGGCGGGTTCTTCCTAGGATTGAAACCGAAACTCAGAAGCGGAACGTGAGCCTTTGGTAAGAACAGAAGGAGGTCCTCCTGCTATTTCCAACATCCTTCAGCTCAAGTGCTTTGATCTAATGTGGATTTGCTGTCCTGAACAAATAACGGTTTTAAGAAAGCATACAGGGCTGTTGTTGGTGAAGTTATTAACAGTTTAAACTAACAAATTTGACTGCACTTAATTCAAATTTGACTGCACTTAATTCTATTGTGGGGAAAAAAAAACATCAGCTTGTGAGCCTATTTAAATGTGATTTCCAGGGAAAGTGCTTAGTTTGTCCTACTAAGCATTCCTCAGATCAGTGGTGCCTGTAAATAAAACCAGTTTCCCTGAGTTTTATTATTGCATAGGGGAACCCCTTTGGGGATTTCTAAAGCACAGTCGCAAAACGTGATGGGCACCACAATCTCAACACGCCACGCTTTATGTCACCTGTTTCTTGGGGATAGGAATGGCAACATGTAGACACCTGTGACAAGGTTAATAATGGCCCCCACATTTTCTCTTCTGTTGTCAGTGTGTATTTCTTTGTATCAGAGACGCTGTGTTTGCATGTGTGTGTGTTTGCTGGAGGGAATAAGATAATGCACCTTTGTAGCAGCATGGGAGTGTGGCGGATCGCAGTTGTTGGGGATAATAGGTGCTGTTAGAGTCAGACAGGGCTATAGAAAAGTGCATGGCTGGCGTTATTTATTGTAGCCCAGCGTCGCCTGTGGCCGTACACATTGGCAGGTCTCGTTCATTATTTATGGCCAGCCTGCGATGTGTATCAGTGGAGAGGGAGAGACTCAGTTGAGGATGGAGAAGGGCCCTGGCAGGCGGGGGGTGGGCACTTGAACGAACCTGACACGGAGGAACTGATATGCAGGCAATGCATGATGGGTAGGGAGCTAAGTGCTTGAAAGGGGTTTCACAATCAAACCGTTGTTGTCATCCGTGGTAGACCATAATACTGTGCCCTGGCGTCCTAGTCTTTGCCTTTGGCCTGAAAGTTAAGGAGAAGTCTTTTAAAAGGATGTAAAAATGGAGATATTATAATGCAATTACATGATGATATAATTCAGAGACTACAGTCAGATAGACTATTATCACTGATTTGTGGTGTTGTTGTGGTGTTCTTTTAAAGCTGGGGAGGAATGAAGGTCTGAAATTTGTCATCTTCATGCAATGAGGCCTGCTTTGAATGCGCTGTGGTGTTATTTCCTGCTCCATGTAGATTGCTTCATCTTTAATGCTCTCCACATGCTGTACCTACTTCATGAACTTTTATTCAGGTGTTCAGCACAGTGGAATATTTATGACCTTTGTGATACGCAGGTCTGTCTATTGTGATTGCGCTGTTTTGTTGAAGGTCTTTCAATAAAGATCCTTTTGTGCACTAGTCAGTCGTAAATACAATAGTACAAGTACATTTAGCCAAGAATCTTCTCTCCCCACCAATGCCACCAGTGTACTCAGAAGCCTGAAAACATTATGGTACCAGAAGGGTAGCTTGAAAGTAATTTGAATTCACATTTAGTTAGTGGGTGTTCTTGATATGATGTTCATGAATAATAAATGTAAGTGAATTTCTGCTTGAGTGCCCAGAGTCAGTGTAAGTTACAATCATATGCTCGTCTGCCCCACTTCTCTGTAGTAGAGGTGCTATGTTGTGTGTAAACAAAGGTTAGGAAGGGAATAAGGTAAGCTTTGTCGTCCATTTATATGGAGATTGATTTTTTGTGTGTTTTTTTTTTTTTGGTGTGCGTGACGCCCATTAGTATGGGACTGTTCTTCCAAATCGTGATTCACGCAACTGAACCCTTCTTTTCTTCTGATCTGTGATCAGGCATCATGTCAAGACATGTGTGAGACTGTGAGGGGAGCTTGTGGGTCACTGATCTGAAACCAGGAGGGATTGTGGGAGCAGGGAGCAGAGTTAAAGGCTATGGTCTAGAATGCAGAGAATGCAGCTATTACAGCAGAGTGATATCCCAGCATCCTTTGGAGCCCGTGATTGACCGGTCTGGACTCGAAGAAGAGAACGGATGAAATGCTGAGTTTCCCAGAACAGCCTGGTTGACCCTCTGATAGCTGAAGTGTTCAGCACTTTCTGCCATCTCTGAAGAACGCCATGTAAGGAGGCAGAGAGATGCTGTCTGCAAACATCTGCAGCTTCCTCTAATGCAGCAACAGCAACATTCATCCATGTTCCCCGGTTCATCTGAATGACCATTTACTACACTAAAGGTGAAAGGCCCTCAATACATCATCCACAGTAGCTTTCTTCACCCAAAGCATCTCTCAAAGCATTTAACAGACCCCTTTGAGTGAGATGAACAGGCCAGAGCGTGGGGGATATTTATAAACATGGTGCGTCATGAATGAGGCTGTGATTTATGTCACATCAAAAACTCAAAAAGCAAGTATAAAAGCACAGATCACTTCGTCAATTTCAAATGGGTTAAAAGCATAACTTGTTAAATTACTCCGTAGACATGCAGCTATGCAAACATGTTGAGTCTCCTTTTGAAATGTTCCTGTTCCTGGCAGTTGTCATCTTTGTGGGTTTACTGTAGTGGACAACAGCCCTCGCACATGGTTAAGGTTGTGAGGAGGCCACAGCGGTGACAGAGAGGGATGTTTTTGTGGATGGAACACAGCCACATCCCTCACCAGGTGCATTGCCCTTCTCATACTTTTCGGAAAATACTGGTAATGCCGTTGGTACAGATGACAACAAGTTGCTGAGTTTACAGTGTACAGCTGTTTACCCTAACAACAGAAAACGTAACTGGCCAGCTAACCGCGATGCAGTTTGAAGCTGGTTACACCGGGATACAACCGACTGATCCAGTGTCATTTCAGTTCACAACGCGTTTGTCGAGAGATACCAGACCACCTAGCATTCTCACACGATGTTCTCCACGTGAAGTGCTTATCTCGGGGAACTAATCTTTCCACCCATACAAAAATGTATATATACAAAATGTATGTTGAGGATGTATACATTTTTAGCTCTATCAGTACATTTAATATGTGTAATGTTTTTCTGTATTGCAGTATACTTATGATTAAAAGTGTCTGCAACTCATTTCTCAGTATTTCATTTTATTATGGGTATATGGTCTTGGGTTTTAGATCCTTGACCAATGCAACGCTAATGTGAACAGAGCTCTCTGGATGTAACTGCGTTGTGCTCAATGTGAAACAAAACTGTAGTGCCTTTACATCACTTATTTTGTCTGCATAATGCCTGTCATTTAGCAGAATTGCTTTTCTGAAATCACAGGCCTGGTGCCAAGCCCAAGTACAACTGGCAGTGTTGCAGCTGCATTGTGGCGATGTTGTGCATTGAATTCAGTAATTACTTCTAAGAAACAAAAGCTTTGTAACACCTCATCAATAGCATGTGCTTTAAATTTTCATTGTCTCAGTATTCGTTCCTTAAAGCCGTTATGAGAAAGCACGTTCTTCCATTTATTGACTTGAAAAATTGACGGCAGAGGTCAGGGGTTATGGGCCTGGGCCTATGTTTAATAAATAGACTGATAATTTATGCTGAATCAATTGGGTGGAATTTCTCATTGATTTTTTTCATGTATCCGTTTTTGGGTCACCAACCCTTGCAAAGCGGTGTCTCCAGAATGGTTGCCTCGTTGCTCTTGATGGCTGACGTAGTGGGGGCTGGCCACCCTTCCTCTCCCTGTTTAAGGAAACACAGGGTTATGGTTCAGGACACTTCATAGTGGATATGTACTGTTTTTCTCAGGGACTTTCTCATTAAGGACACTGTTAGCTATGAAGTGGGATTTTGCTCCCTCTAAAAGTAGATAACACTTGCACCAAGGGAGTGAGATGCTGTACAGCTTTGTCATCATGGGTCTGTTTTTCTCTGATAGCAATCTGCTGTCAGTAACGCACGTTTTGCCGCGATAAGGGAGGCAGATGGTGTCATGTGACACGTCTGAACGCACAGCCGATACTGGAGCATCTGATAGAGAGGACTGGACTGACCGGCACAGGCTCCTCCTGCGTGGTGCGGGCTTGGTTTAGGCTGGGTGTAGTGTCAGTGTGGGACATACTGTGATGAGTGTCTGCTTAAGAAAAATCTCAGCCAATAGTTTGTTGTTTTATTGTTTATTTGGACGGGGAGAGTGCCGTTATCCACAGACTGATTCTTGAAGAAGTGCGACAAATGGTTGGGTTAGGGGACAGAGGTAATTTTTCAGCGTGGATTTGTGAGACTCTCAGAGAAGCATAACAATAAAGACAAATAGGTACGCAGAAACAGCAAATGAACTTTCTCACACATGACCACAGATCATTTATCATCATTGAGTGACCTAGTCCTACCTTCACTGACTGCAAAATTATGAATGGATGGTTGTTTATGAGCTGGTAGACCAAACGCATCAGATTTTGAGAAGAGAACCCTTGCCCTAGGGTGCCCTTGCTCCCTTTCTTTTACATTATGAGAACCTTGAAAAGATTAACCTTTGAGACTATTTACAATGCGGAAAATGCTGTTGATAATGTTGCATGGCAGTATTAATGGAGAAAACTTGCCGCTGTGCCGTTCTGCAGCATCGATCGAAATTTTTTTCCCAAGCTCTTCAAAATGCGCTGTTGCATAATGTTCCCTGGGAGCAATTGAAGAGGGCAAAGATGAATGTTAGATACTGGCTGGGGGCGTGGTACGGGCCCCTGACAGATCGCCCCGCGCTCGGCAGCCCGGGGCAGAGTAATTCCCTGTGTCATGTTGTGGAAAGCGGACTGGCTCGGCGAGGGCGCGGCCGCTGCAAGCGGTCAAAAGAGCCCGGGACGACATGAATACACCTGCCACAGGCCTTTGCCTCCAGTTGGAAAACATTGCGCGCCAGCCTGGCCGGTAATCCACTTTAATTAAAGCTCCCCTTGGCGCCGGTTAGGGGGGAAGCACCCTCCCCGCGGAGGTGCATGCTGGTCGGGTCCTGCCAACAGTGGCAGGAATGATAAACAGCCGTGTCATTGCTGAAGAGGACGCCTCTTGCGGTCAAACGGCTGAGGCTATCCGTTTAGCCCGCATCAATATTGTCAATGTCTCCTTTCTTCTGGGCAGCTGGCTTTTAGCTGATTAAAAAATTTTAGTTCTGATAAGATATGGAGGTGGTCATAAGGCTTCATATTTGGCAGAGGATGATAGAATGAGACTGAGGGAGCGATGAGAGGGAGGAGGTAGTGGCGGAGGCTGGAAGAATAGCATGTTGGGAATTGTAGGCTTATTTCATCTGACAGGAACAATTAATACTTAGGCCTGGGGCACTGTATACTATCAAACAACCATAAATCAATAATCCATGTTTCCTGGAAGTGATTGTCTCATTTGAAATTAAAAACTTCTTGTTCGCAGATAGCTCTGCCAGTATCTGATGTCTGTGTGTATAAGCGGTAGCAGCTTCCCTGACAGGCTTTTTTTATGCCGTCAGGGGATGATTTGTTTAATTGACTTTTTGGTTTCTGTATTGACTCCTTCTGGAATAAGCACCCTGTTTAGCATTTTATGACCTTGCAATTGTGGAAATGTGCTAAAACAAATAAGTTGCAGCATTATGGGACATTTAGAGTTAACGACATGGATTGTGGTTACATTTCATCCACGTTATCAGCAGCGAACGTCACCGCTGCTGACATTCAGGTGCGTCCCAGACCGGTTCTGCCGATATATTCAGCCATAAGAAACTTTGAAGGATTACCTTGTGAGCTGCAGGATGTATGTGTGGTGGTTTTTGTATGGCTGAGATTATCCGCAGATTACCGGAGCCAGGAGGGGAAGGGGGTTCTGAATGTGAGCTCTGTTTCATGGTCAGTCAGTGACCCGGACTGGAGCATATGACAGAGGGCTAATCCAGACTCCGATCAATAGCAGTCATGGCTCTGCGAATAGCTCATGTTTCAGCCTCCTGGACTTTGTCTTGTCTTATTTCAGAAGGGTCACTGACTTCTTTTTAAAAAATTAGGCTTCTATAATTGGGCTGCTGAAATGAACCAGCGAGCTGTCAGACCAAGAGAAAGAGTAATTTGTTTGTTTTAATATAGAATATTATTCTTTATTTGAAGGCTGTGCTCTTTGTGAATGATTATAGCATAAAGGTAGCCTGTAAGACATTAATTGTGGATGTGGTGATATTGGTCTCTTGAAAGTATATATCTTAATTGGTGTTTAAGTCTTGAAGTTTTGGTAGTAGCCACCATTGCACTTCCTTGTCAGAAAGATGTTATTTATCCCTGAGATGGCCTCTTGGAAGCCAAAGAACTGGCCCTCTGTAGCCCTATTCTCCAAACAAGGTGAGCTGGTTTTCGAGAGCAGTGTTCGTGATATACTTCAGAATCTTTGGCCACTACCTGAACACACGATTTCCTCCTTCGTCGCACTGATAGTGAATGAAATGATTTTGCACACAGTTGTAGGTTCTGCAGTCTCAGCCCTTCGTGTTCCTAGAGGACACCCATCACGGTGTAGCTGCCAGAGTGCAAGAGCAGCTGCTTGTTGGTCGACCTCAATATTTGATGAGAAATGAGACTCCTCTGTATCAAGTATCCAGTGAAATCATCAACACTGAAAGGTAGCGTGTCGAAGTTATCTAGTGAGGAAGCTTGCCATTACATCACCTCTGTACTTTACATCTAGTAAATGCGTCATATACTGTGTGAAAGGGTGCAAAGCTACACCTATGTAAACCATGCATTTTACAGAAAGTGTGAATATTCAGAGGGGGGAAAGGTTAACCAGAGTATGGATTACTGTTTGAATGGGCCGTCAAATGAACCAATGGATCTATGGGTTTCACGTAATCATGCAAGTTAAGCTTGTGAGGTGACCAGTGTGGCCTACAGCGGGGATGGTTGCTGAGCAGTTTGATTCAGCATGAGGGTATTAGAAGCCCACTACAGTGCAGGGGCAGTTGGACAAACTCTACCTGTGTAAAGGTATCTTATCTCCCTTTGCAAGTGTGCGTTTAAGTGTGTGTGTGTGTGTGTGTAGGGGGGGGTATAGTGTTACCATGGACACCAGGCATGGTTCCCTTGGGAACTGAGGGCCAGGTTTCAGTGAATGCTCTGCGGGTGCTGCTTTCAAGTGTACCTTTCAGGATGCCTGCCCTCGTCATAGCCTACAACAGGGAACGGGCAAGTATAGGCCAAAAAGATGGCTGACGGCTGCTGCTACAACAAGTTATTCTTGGAGAACTCTTGCAAAATGCCTGTCCCCTCCTTCCGGTTTCTAAACTGTTTGTGCTCTCTTGAGCGGTGGGATAAGCTAAGCGCGTTTACTGGTCTGATTAAACTGAACGACAGCTAAGCAGCAATTTTTTTAATCTGGAAAGCTGTTGTTCACTGAGCTTTGCCAAATATGTTAAACAGGCCCTACTGACCGCTAGGGCGATTAGAGCCAGTTTAAACACTTGCAGCAGAGACAAAACAGTGGGTGGTCTTTGACTGGAGTCCGTAGCGAACCATAACAGACATTTGAACAAAACAACCATTTAGTTCATGTGAAAAGTGATAGAGATGTAATACATTAATCAACCTAAGATCAGATATTTCTTCAGCAACATCTAGTTGCATTTAACTTTTACCAGTAGGATGCCCATCATATTTTGGGAAAGAGATTTGATACCCCTCATTTCACCTGAGTGGCAGTGTCCAAGGGCGTATGATAAAGTGGCCACATTTCTGATTTGCCTGAGTTGCTCCTGTAAAAATCCCAGTGGTGTAATGTGGTCTGAAATGTAAAACCATGCACCTTGTAGAATGCCACACATTAGGCATTGTGCTGACCAAATTAACAGTGTTATTATGAGAGGGTTTGGTCTTTAATATTGAGCTGAGCTCTTATGTCTCCCTAATGTCTCTCCCGTGTTTTTTGCATTGGAGGCACTCTGGGAGATCTGCATGGCCTGCCCCCCCCCACCCCCACCCCCCCTCGCTGTGTGTGTCTGGTAGGGGCAGGCATTTTCAAACGACAGGTGGCTGCAGCGAAGCATTTTGCGGGGGAGCAGAAATCTGTCTTCTCCCGACAGCTCAGTATGTGTTCGTTCCCCTCCTCTGGACTGCCCCCCCCCCCCCAACTCCCAGCCTGCTGTGGGACAATCTAGGCTAGCAGATACAGATTACCCCACCCCCTTCCAAATGCTTGTGCGGATTAAACAGTAACCGTAACCACAGTCCCCGTGCTCACACACTGCTCGGTGGCCATCTCTGTGGAATGTGGAAGGCAACTGTTGTATAGAGCAGTGTGCTACATGCCCAGGGCCTCTAGTGAGTCCGAATGGAATGCACACGAATCCGTCTGACCCGAAGATGATGCCAGACGCTGTCTCTGACTCCTTCCTTCCGGCCTCTCTCTTTCTCTCTCTCTCTCTCTCTCTCGCCTCTGTGTATGTGTGTGGGGATGAGACTTGCCGTTGCTGGGCTGTGTGAGGGCTGTGTGAGAGGGGCTGGGACATCCTCGTATCGCCCTGTCACATTGGTAAGGATGTGAGGAATCTGTCGTCCCCGTGGGAGGCGGAGCTCTGAGCCCCGCCGCCCGGGGGCTGCCAGTGTGGGCTGGCAGGGCTGCAGGCTGTGTCAGGTGCAGTGCACATTTCTCATGGATTGGTGGTTTCAATGCCACATTGACTTGAAATTGAACTTTGGTGCAATTTTTTTTTTTTTTTTTTGCAATAAGCATACAATTATCGTGCAATCTTACCCTGCTCTCTTTGCATTCTTCTACGGGAAGTCATATCTGGGGCACCCATTCCTGTCATAATTTCATGACGAGCTATGCATTATTAGTGCAGATATGTGCGGAGAAAGAGATGGAAGTATGAAGTGGTGACTAAGTAGTCAGTCCAACAGAGTGTGGGCGTGATTCAGTGAAATATTTCCAGCTGTATCTCCAGGAATTCCCACCCAGCTAGCGTGTTCTCTCAACATTGTCACAACATGACAGGGTGTTCGGAGGATGCTCTCACACAGCGGTGACCTCGAGGTCCTACAAGATCTCAACTGGTCTGAACTGGCTACATTACTCACTTGTTTCATATTGTAGGTTTTTTTGACACTTGTTTGAGAAAATACCAAAAATATATGTCTATAGAGTAGAGAGGGATGTTGTCCTGACAGAGCATGGTGTGGCAGTTGTCTTTTTGTTTCGCCTCTGTACGCATCACTAATCTTCCAGCAGCTCTGAAATTTGCTCTCCAAAGCCTTTTGGTGAGATAAGGCTGAGGTGGTAATTTATTCATACATGGTAATCCTCTACGCTTTATAGAACACTTCTTTTTTTTAGCCCCCTTTAATTATATTGTGTGTCTCCGGAGAGGAGATGTGTAGAATATTGCCATGGTCGGTAATGGAGTGTCGTTGACTCCTCCTCTTGCTATAGACCTTGATAAGCCCGTTGGCCAGCTGGGAGAGGAGTGTTGAAAACGCACTTGTCGGTGTCATGTGGAGTGGCGTTCTCCAGCCCCCAGAGCTGATGAGATATTAAACAGCAGTGCCTCTCCGCACGTCTGTTGACATCCATGGCGGCTCGTGGTGGTGGGGGGCTGACGTGCTGTCACCGTCCCGGCTGTTGGCGTGGCAGCCGGTCTGACGGACAGGGGCCCTCAGCGGCGGGCTCCTCCCACCCTGTGCGGAGCGGCGATCTCCAGCCGCGGGGTTTCTGCTGCGGAGAGGGCCCTGCGATAAGCTGCAGCGCGCTGCGGCCGTGCGTCTGCCTAACCTTTGGAATGTGAAAGTGGGTGTGCCTCCGTGAGCGGTGGCGCGTGAAGACGGGAGCGTCCTCGCTGACGGGCAGGCTGTTCGGGTTCGGTGTGCGCGTGTGTCAGTGGCAGTGCTGTTAAGCATGGCCTGACCCCCCCGTTAAGGAAATCTCTTGTTTTGAGAGAAAGGGAGAGAGAGAGCAAGCTTTCAGTGGTCCCTTGGTTTGGGAGAGGAGTTTCTAACAAACACGAGCGTGAGCGTGAGTGTCTGCTTTTTTTTCCTCGCTGCTGGGATCGGGGGCAGTTTGTGGGAAGGACGTGGCAGCGGCCGCTTTCCTGTCTGCGCGCCTGCATTCCAGCGGGGGCCCGTTTTAGAAAAGCCACTTCCTCCCTCGCCCGTTCCGTCTCCTTTCGCTTCATCCTGCTCTGTGGGCTTTGACGTTCGGGTGATCTGATTGAGTCGGCGTGCGGCTCCTCGCAGCCCCGGAGCGGGTTGCTGTCTCTGTGTGCCACAGACACTTGGCTGGCTTGTTTGTTTGGAGGGCTCGGATTGAAACGCAGACTGCACACAACGGCCAGCAGAAAGTCGCGGCTCACTGACCGCAAGTGCCTTTCATTGTGTTATTGTATGTGTATTATTTCCTTTTTTCCTTTTCCTCAACACGAAAAGCTGTAGCAGTTCGTCTGCTTTTCTTTCGCAGAGTGTGTACTGGGTACATTCCTTATTCTGACAAGTGCTTCTTTCTTTTTTTCCTCTTAGGAGAAACACGCAGGCCACGCTAACTGTCTACTGGGTGGAGGAGGCGGTCACACCTGGACGGCTTCAGATTGAGTTTTTGGCTCCGGTTTGTGTTCTTGTTTCATCATTGCGCAGACACATTGATCAGAATGGTATGTGGTTTATTGAAAGCAAACCGTTCATTGAGCGTATGAGACCATGTCATGATCACACCACTCAGTTCACGCCAGAACTGCTTGTTTACTCTTGAGTGGAGAGTATTTCAGTGAAGAAGGCCAGTGGATGCAAGCGTTATCCAAAGGTTTATGTAACGTTGTAGCCACGTTCTGTATGCTGCATTAATATTGTCAGAATGCTGTGCTGTAGCTCTTCCTTTTAATGGTGCCCTCATGCTGACCCAGCATCCTCCAACAGACCAGCAGTGACCGACATAAACCCGTTATGAAATGAAATGTATGGATGCAGCATTTTAATGAAAGCACATCATCAATAAAACTAGCCCAAGAACGTTAACAGTCTGTTACAGGAGGGGGCAGTGAAGCAGTTTTCCATCTATTGGAAGAATAAATACTATGGGGAAGGTCTGGTCATGCATGTACATTTATAAGAAAACACCCAACAGCAAATGCCATTGTGTCAAAAAAAATATTAAAACACAACCAAAAAAAAGGGTCTGTACTGAGTGTACACTTTATGGTTTTTGTGTAGTAAAGTCTGAAGCTAAACATCATGAGCAATGGACAAAGGAATGCTTGTTATGTAGCAAACATAGCTGATTAGTTACAGAGCTATTTCTAGCTAAATATGGAAAAGTTACTCTGCTGTCTTTCTTAAATTAATAATAAATGGAGAGTCCATTGTTCTGTCTTCACGTATGCGTTATCGGACCATACAGCAGAAAGGCAACCTATGGTACCATAGCTCACCAGTTCCTAAGTTTAATCACTAACCATTCCTACTTATAGCAGCACAGCATGGTGCCGGTTGAGCAAATCACTATAAAGAGAGGCCTGAAAATTAAAATCCCAAATTGATGTTGGCATTTGTTTGGTCTGTTGGGGGCACACTGGGTCACTGTGCAAGCTCCTTAAAGCTGGCATAAATAGATGTTGTAAATAATGATCTACTTTATCAACTGTGTCACTGATGCATGGAAATGTACTCAGATGTCTCCGTTTCCGTGTCCTCTCTTTCCTTCATGCCCCTGCTGTGGCTTCACCCTCCACTGTGGCTCCACCCCTTGATATACCTCTGTTCCTGCCGTGGCTCCACCCTCCACTGTGGCTCCACCCTCTGATATGCCTCTGTTCCTGCTGTGGCTCCACCCTCCACTGTGGCTCCACCCCTTGATATACCTCTGTTCCTGCCGTGGCTCCACCCTCCACTGTGGCTCCACCCTCTGATATGCCTCTGTTCCTGCTGTGGCTCCACCCTCCACTGTGGCTTCACCCTCTGATATGCCTCTGTTGCTGCTGTGGCTCCACCCTCTGCTGTGCATGTGCCCCCGTTGTGGCTCCTCCCCCTGCTCTGACCCCGCCCCCTGCAGAGGCGTGTATGATGACTGCAAGGCTATGGCCAGCGAACCCCTCGAAGGCTTCCATGAAGTGAACCTGGCTTCTCCCACGACCCCTGACCTGCACGGCCTCGGGGAGCCCCGCACGCCAAAGCACAGTGCCCTGCCCAGCGCCTTGTACCGCACGCCCTCCCTCAACTCCAGCCCCTGCCCGCCCAACGCCCTGCGGGCAGACCAGCTGCCCACCCAGCCGGTCTACTCCGCCCCCAGACACCTGGGCAGCGAGGAGCCTCACAATGGCAGGTGGGCTCCCCCAGAGGCACCGGAGGGCTAGGTCATATTCAGAGCTCCATTAGCGACAGAGCGGGCTCCCATGGAGAGGAGTTTGGGGATTCTGTCTAGATGTATAAAACAAATGAGTTAGTGAACATGAAACATTAATTTTATTCAAACACCAGGGGTATTTCAGAGTCGGTGGCTAAAGTGGAGCCTTTCAGTTGAATTAAAATGACATAACTAGGACCTCCTCTTTATGATTATTGCACAGTCAACAGTAGTTTCTGTCACTTTTTTTTTCCACTTCCTGTAAAGCGAAGTACAGGACACACAGTAATGAGCACAGAAAGTACAAAGGGTAAAGCCAGTATTTAACTGTCTTGGGAGGCAACCTTTTGTTGACTTACAATATTTGTTACAGCTTTTTATCTAACAAATCAGCTAGGTGCTGTTACTAACTCTAGTACTAGACCTACCAAGCTAGTTATTTAGGCTGCTGACCATTTTCCTCCATGGAAAATCGGTTATCCAGTTAGCCTCCTGTGGTAGCACGTAGTTTACCAACCTGATGTTGTTAGTATTTATCAACCTCATATATCACTGCTTGCGTTTTTTCCTTGCTGTCTTAAGATTTCTGAAGCTAGCCAGCTAGCTATTGATGGGGGTCTTGTTTCTTTGTACAGAATAACTTGATCATAGTTCCCGTTGTCTGCTGTAACTGGACTTGATTCATTTAACGCTATCTTTCTGCAAATTTCTAGGAGCATGTTGACATGTAGAGTGTTACAAAGGAAGCTATTATGCCGCGTTTGTTTTCCTCAACAAACCTTGCTCTGTGTCATTACGTCTGCTAAGCAACAGAATTTTAACGTCGACGGCGACGATGTTGACACGCCTGCTGTGTCTCCGCAGCGTCCCAGGGTTGGATATCCAGACTTCAGCCTCTGGCCCCGCCTCCGCCACAGGCTCTGCCCGGCTGGAGGCGGAGTCCGCCGAGGGTGTGGTCCTAAGCAGCGAGGAGGGGGAGGACCCCCTGACCCTGAGCACCGATAGCCTGTCCCACCTCAGGAGCCCCTCAGTGATGGAAGTAAGAGAAAAAGGGTATGAGAGGTTGAAGGAGGAGCTTGCCAAAGCGCAGAGGGTAAGGACTTTTCAACGTCGTGGCAAGAACCCGTTCGTACCGCTTTTATGTGCAGTCTGATGGTCACCTGTTTTATTCCACAGCTGTGTGCAGCTGACGTGTTTGAATTGCTATGAATTGTTATACAAAGTGTTTTTATAACATGTACTTTATGTTCAGTTTCAGATCCATTTTTCGTACTCCATTCATTATCATGTAAGCTTAAGCTGAAAAGGGATTGTTTGAGTTGTTCTGTAGAATATTAAAACTCAGGGTAAGTGTTTGGTTTGACATTTCAAGCGTCTCTACATCTGCCTTGTAAGGGCCATTAAATAGGTGTCTCCTGGGAAGAGTCTGATTGTAGAGGAGTAAGAATGTGCCCATGCAGATTTTACAAGGTGCTGGTTGCCTAGTGAAGTTGTAACTGATTCCTTTAATTATTGATAAACTCACACCAGCCCTGCTATGAGTTAATATGGGGGGAAAAAGAATTTCGAGTAACGGAGTACGTGGAAACCTCTTGCTTTCCCATGGTTGGTCCAAGCAAACGCTTTCCACAGGATTCATGTTCAAATACTTGTTTTTTTTTTCTGGAACCTTACAAATTCATTTCATGCTCCATTTAGGTAAATGTCACGACGGTTGAACTGCAGATAATTTTCAAGGATCAGCCGTGGATGTTCTGATGTCCTTGTATGCTTATATAATCTATAGAATCTGCATCTATAGAATTGAGTATAGATGCTTTAATGGAAAAGCAGTGGTTGTTGTTTTGTGGAGTATCCCCCACTGTTGTATTTTTAGCCTGATGCTGCCGCTTCCAGCTTGAATGAGTGAGAGTTCTCGCTGTGCTCACAGCATGGAGCCAGATCTGCCCTGGAGCCAAAATGGCTCCTTTTAATTCCCTAATCTTGCAGTTGGTGACTCGTACAATGGTATGGTTTAGTGGAACATTTCTGCCGGTCAGAGATGAGCCATCTTGCAGCACCTCCTTTTTAATTTGTGTGTTGGTTTGTTTTCTAGAGGAGCTTGAACTGTCAAAACATATCCAGGGATGTAGAGATGGATTCTGTCATCCCTCCAGGTCACTGGGCTAATTGCAGCCGTCCTCGCACTTTGCCTGAACAGAAATCCCAGCTGGAGAGGTGTGGGAAATGAGAGACGGCCATCCTTCAGGGACTTGCAATAGGCATAGATATCTTTAGACACAGCTGGGTCTGTGTCCCCCCCCAGGCACTGCTTATGAAATCAACCAGGGAGGAGAAGGTTATTACGGTAATGGCCTTATTACAGGAGCAATCTGACCGGATTTGATTGACAGTTGCACAGAATTATCAAGATCGAAGTAGAGTGGTTGTGGGAAATATGGGGGCGCTCAACTGTCATGTCAGCAGCAGGAATAATACACACATCTGTAAGCACAAAATAACAATGATGATTTATTGTTTTGCGTGTATCTTACATTTAAGATACATTTTGTTATGTTTTGTTATGGGTAAGCACATAAAATAGCACTCACACTGCAAGACGCAAACATTAATAGTAAAGTTATATGAAATTACGGGCTGTGGGTCTGTCATTGAAAAGGCAATTTGTGCAGAGAGAGGATCTGATGATTCCGTGCACCTCCACAGCTCTGACATTCCGTGTGACCTCACAGTGACCCATTATGACCTCACAATATTCGCCTGTGACCTCACGGTGACTTCTGCCTGAGGGGGCCAGATGCACACACACTGTGTTGCAGAAGCTCAGGTCCCCTGTCACAGTGTCATTGAAACATCTTCACTGGCCTTGCCAGCTGCCGCTATTCCCCGAACAACCATCAAAAAGCCCTCAGTGGGAAATGAGCTTTCACAAGGCTCTGGATTATCCACATAAATCTAGACGGATCCTGTATATTAAGGCCAAGGAGGCATGCTGCTTTCTGTTTCCACCTCCTAATGTTGCAATCTCGGATAAGGGGTTTCGAAACTAAAGCATTCTTGCTGTGCTGTTTATTTTTTCTCCACAAATGTCCCCCTCAGCGCTTGCCAGAAATTCTCCATCTCGAACAAGATGGTGTCTTTTGTCAGCTCGCGCCTCCCTCTTTACGTGCTGAGAAACCCACACACAGCTGAGCGGAGTGGGCCACAGCAGAAAGAACAGGAACCGCGAGCTCTGGCTGCTCACACTGCAGGGCAGCTCTGTGTCTGTACTGCCTGCTTGAGTGAGTGTGTATGTGTGTGTGTTGTTGCACATGTGTATGTGCTTGCCTTTTTTGTTTGTGCATGCGTGTGTGTGTGTGTGTGTGTGTGTGTGTGTGTGCTTGTGTGTGTGTGTATGTGTGTGCGCATGCGAGCGTGTGTACATGAGTTTGTATGTGTGTTTGTGTATGCGCTTGTGTGTGTATATTTGTTTGTCCGCATGCGAGCGTGTGTACATGAGTATGTGTGCGTACGCTTGTGTGTGTATGTGTGTGTGTACACTTGTGTGTGTCTGCATGCGAGCGTGTGTACGTGAGTGTGTGTGTGTATGTGTGAACGGTGAAGTGCACACGGGGAATGTAGGTTAATCCTCAGATCAGGGCAGCAGCCCTTTAGGGGGAGGGGCTCACTATGACTGACAGGCATACATTTATCACCCAGTTAAGGCAGTGGCAGCCCAGCCTGGAATGTGACAGGACGGCCACCGCCCAGTTAATGCGTAATCTTTCCATAACGTTCCCATAACACTCAGCTCATTCAGCACTCATTTTTGCAACGTGGTTATGCTGAAATAATATTTAGGAAGCGTAATTCCATTATGTGTGAGCTGGGTCCCTGGCTGGGACACACTTTCATAGGGCCATCTGACACCCTTATTACAATCAGCAGTAGCGTGTTCCTGTTTTGTTTCCTAATATTAATATTAATTCCTAATATTAATTAGGATATTAATATTATAATTCCTAATATTAATATTAATATTAAGCTTTATGAATCGAGATAGTCAGCTCTTTAATTTGAGTCCAATCAGCTCGTGTAATCTGATATGTTTTAATTGATAATGAGCCGTGGACCTGAACTGATTTGATAGAAAATGGCCTCCGTGTGGTGCATTGGCCAGTGTCCAGGCTCCAGCATGTGGTCTCTGCGTGACTAACGAGGGAGAGACGAGGGCCTTCTGCAGACACTCACTCCTCTGTCCTGGAACTGCCTGACCCGCTCAACCAGAACGCAGCATCTAGGGGTGGCCAGCGATTTACCCAGCGTCCCCTGGGCCAGCGCTGGTTGGAGAGATGAAGGGGGTGGAGGAGGAGAGGAAGAAAGAGACGACGCAGAAAGTGAGAGCGGGAGAAAAAGAGAGGGGAGGAACGTGAGAGAAAGAGGACTGGGAGAGAGAGGTATTGCAAGAGGTGGACGGGGTGGTTGGAACAAGTGAGAGAGAGGAGATGGAACAAGAGGTCAGAGCGAGAACGAGAGAGGGCCAGATTTCGGGTTTCGTTAATCCCTGCTTGATGTAACAGGCAGAGGCAGGGTGCAGGCAGGTGCTGGTGAAAGAGCAGACTCAGATGCTGGGGTCAGCGTGGCCTTTGAGCCTGGCCTGCTCGCACCATGTGACCTGCCAGACTTTTTTTTTTCCCCTAGTTGTGTTTGTTTACCAAATGACTCCACCCGAAGGCATTTCACAACGCATAAGCCTCAAAGAGGAGTCTGCATCCGTTGCCATGACGATGACCCTGAAACCACAAAAGGTTGCCTTGGGAGTGTGCAGATGAGGTCTGTTAACCTTCCACCAAAAGAAGCCTGTGGACACCCGCTGCTCTGTGGCATGAATAATGCTCCAAGAAAACACGCTAGGTGGAGTTTCTATAAGGAACAGGTTTGAATTCCTAGAGACAATTAGACAAAGAAAAGGCTGGACCTGCTGCTGCTGTGGCAGTGACAGGTTAGCACGCTCGGTGCTTCCCCGGGCTGCAGCAGGACTGCGTTCCACCCGCTTAGAAATGCACGCTGGCAGCACAATGCGAGCTCTCTGCTGAATGTACGGTATGTCAGAGGGGTGTGGCTCCCGGCGAGTTACGTCAGCGGCCATGAGTGTACAAAAAAAAAAAAAAAACAAGCCATGGAAACTTCGCCATTGTGACAGGCCGCTGCGGACGCCGTAACCGACGCACTCAGCAGAACCTGACAAAACAGAGAAATGAAAAGATGTGCACTAAGCAGAAAACGCAGCAAAGACAAAAACCGCTAAGAGGAATGAACTGTGGGAACACAGAACTCAACAAAGCACCCAGACCAAAGGCGAAACCTCCTGCACAGGTCCAGCTGATTGCAGAAAAGCGGTTTTCTTTGCCTGTTGGACAGGGGGAAGGTGTAGTTAATATTCACATCGGCCATTCTTTGACTTTGGTGAAACCTTTAGCTTTTTTTTAAAGCAGAGTGGCATCTGAGGCTCAGCAGTGTACTGCCCTGAGTGGGGTTAGAAAGTTCTCCTTGTGACCTTTCTCGTTATTTAGTAGTGATGTCTGTGCCTAAGTCCAGAAGAGGAGGGGGTTGGGTGGGGGGGCAGGGGGTGTTCAACCCCTCCCCCAGTCTCTAATGAAGTGAGCTTGTTACTTGTGTGTGTGTGTGTGTGTGTGTGTGTGTGTGTGTGTGTGTGTGGCTTTGGGCTGGTGTGGTGGTGTCCCAGTCATGCCAGTAAATTGAATCTCAAGCTGAATTTGATTTGACCCCTCCGTACACGCTGGCCCAGTTTCCCTGAGCAGGCCGTGGAAGTGTCGTCTTCAGCTTTTCCCTGAAGTCTCCCAAAAGTTCCCCTGGACTGCACTTACTACAAAAACACCTCCCGTAGCAGCACCGTTGTTGACTGAATAATAATGCAAAATCATATTCATAATTGACTAATGAACCAGATGTTTGTTCGTTTTTCCCCTCATGTTACAGATGTTGTGTTCACAGTATGCTTTTGTGTGCAGTGTTCATTTGCTCGGAGAATATTGAATGTGACATTGTTCATTTGTCAGACAATGAATGAAGTGTGTTATAAGTAATATAACACAGTCTTTAAATTCCAGCCATTGGGTCTGATTCACAAGAGATCCAGAAGAACTTGGCAGTGAAGTGAAGCCTGGAGGTTTTGTGTACTTTCTAAAAGAGCTCCCCCTTGTGGTGCTCTTTAAAAAAAAAAAAACTTTAAACACATCCATAAGCCATGCTGTACAGCTTTTTTAAGTTTTACATTTTTTTTTCGGCAGAGAAATAAGGCACCTTTCTTTTTTATTTTGTTCATTTTATTTCGTTTTTGAAGGAACTTAAGTTAAAAGACGAAGAATGTGAAAGGCTATCTAAAGTAAGGGACCAGCTCGGGCAAGAACTGGAAGAACTCACAGCTAGCCTGTTCGAGGTTTGTTCGGATTCTTCATCAACCCGAGCCACAGAGCTGTCTGTAAATGAGCACTTAGAGTCTGGACACTTTTCAAAAAGGCATTAAGCAATGCGACTGATTTAACACATCATCACGCTGCCCAACGCCGGTGGTGGACAGTGCCAACCAATGACAAAGCAGCACTTGAAGGTTCTGGCGGGGTCTGCTGTAATGCATTGGTTCAGAATTTCCACATGCTGAAAATCAGTTGACAGTAAAACTTTAGACAGTGAAGTGTGACATGGCTTCTACTGCAGTAATGTGGTCAGTGTGTTCTCACACAACAAAAATTACTCATGAAATTCTGACAATGCAATACATGAGGTGGCATGTAGGCCAAATATTTATCAACATACCAATTCCTCGTATATTTATATCTTATTAGACTAAAAACACCGAATGTAGGTTACAAATGTGACAACAGTAAGCCTTCCACTAAAAATGTATCCCAATAATTTCAACAGATTGAAAAATAGTTTTGTCACTTCAATCTGGATGTTATTTCATCTGTATTAACGGATTAAATAATTCTTACCTTCATCCAGGCAGTTATTGTTCTCCGGTCTCTCAAAAAATATTTCATTAAAATTCCATTTTGGAATGATCTGTTACTGATAGAATTGACAGGACAGATTTTGAAAAGTTCCACAAGGTTCCACCATGCCTCCAGACACCAGCAACCAGGTCCACCACCAGTGTGTGCTAAATCAGTCAGCGAGCTCTATGCTGTTGAAGTCCTTAGTTTTTCCCTGTGATTGAAAATGTTTGGCTTTTTTCCCCTCCTCCTAGCTTAACATTTTTCCCCCTTCTCTCTCTCTCGCTCTCTCCCTCCTTCCCGCTCTCTCTGTCTCTCTCCTGTTTCAGTGCTCTTGTTCTTAAAGGCCCTGACTAACGCTTCTCTGGGGGTGCCCTCTGTAGCAGGCTTGGCTTGTGTTGGGGTGTTGATGTGGAGCAGGGTGGTGCATTCTGGGAAGGGGGCGGGGTTGAGAGCGGGGATTGTCGGGGATCTGACCTGTCACGCCCCTGCAGGAGGCCCACAAGATGGTGCGCGAGGCGAACGTGAAGCAGGCGACCGCCGAGAAGCAGCTGAAGGAAGCCCTGGGGAAGGTGAGGGAAAGGGGGCACCTATTTTAAGGTTCACAGAGCCTCGCTTACCTGTTACTACAGCTTTCTGAAGCTAGATTCTGTCCTTAAGCACTGATCCATTATCTTTTCCCGCCTTGCAGTTTTTAGGGTTAGGGGCGGGGTAAGCTGATCTTCTGTTGTTTGTTCCAGAGAAATGGGCTCCAGAGCCAAACACACTCTCAGTTCCAAACAGTGTCTGTAAATGGAGTTTCATGTGAAGTGGTTAATAGGACTCTGATTCTAGAATCTAGAATCACAGCAGCTTCTATTGACGGTAATGGATTTAGAAGATTCTAATTCGGGCCCCTCTGAAATGGCTGCATGGCCCTCGCACATTCATCCACTGCTTGTAATTAATAAAGGGTCCCAGTCATATTGCGGTTGGCAGCTGGACCAGCACTAATGGAGCAGGAGAGAGACTCAGAGAGACTCGGACTCTGCTGTAATGAGTGGTTTATGTGCAGAGGGTCAGGCCTGGGTGGCCATGTGCTGCAGTGGCGTTTGATGGGGGTGAGTGCTCTGTACCAAAGGCACCTTTCAGACCAGTCATTGAGTGCCGCTAATCCAGACTTCCAAGTGGAATCATGGACACAGTTCATGGAGCTGCCAGTGAAGTATAGTACACACTAGCAGTCTGTATTTTTTAACTTTGCGTATGTATGTGCTCTCCCACTCTAATGTTTTTTTGTGTGGATAGAAGCTTAACTCCATTTCCCTACTGTAATGATGAGAGTAGCACTGCAGACCTGTATGAGGAGTGTCTCTCCTATACTCAGGCTCCCTGTAATAAATAGATAAAAAACAGATATTAATAAACAATATTAGATAAGGAGTGATAGCAGTTAGTGAAACTCTACTGCAAGTGTCCTACTCACTACGGTGTCTGTAATTTGGCCTCCAGATTGACGTGCTCCAGGCGGAGGTGGCGGCTCTGAAGACCCTGGTGCTGTCCACCTCCCCCACCTCGCCCTGCAAGGACATGCCTCCGGGCCCCAAGGCCCCCTTCAAGAAGGGCCACGCCCGTAACAAGAGCACCAGCAGTGCCACGCTGGGCAGCCAGCAGGAGTTCAGCGTCACCCAGCCCATCGTCCGCGACTGCAAAGAGGTACCAGCTCCGCCCCAATATGCCCTATGCATCCTCTCACCTTCATGCCACACCTCCACTTCCTGCCTTGCCCCAGCTCTGGCCACGCCCCCTCACCATTCCCCTGCTGCCTCCAATCAGAGCTGTTTGTATTGAGCTATAGAGGTATTGCCCCACCCCTCTCCACCCTCTACTTTTTACTCATAATGAGTAAATGGTAATGGTAATGAGTAATGGTGTTTGGTTTACACTTGGATGAAATAATTATAGATCAGTCGTATAAAGTTCTGTGCTTGGCACAGAAGCTCTGCCCTAGAGTGAATTACTGTAAGGACAAAAAATATGTCAGTCAGCCCATGCCAGCTGAGCTCATTGAAGTTGAATTCACACTCTCTTGTGAGTGTGCTGCATTGGTCTGTGGTCATTATTATGTCCTTTAGCTCATATGGTATTGATTAAGCCTGTCTAATTGTCACTCTCACTGGTGATCGAGTGGAGTTCAGGAGGATAAAATGTGCTGGGAGGGAGATTTCAGTCTCAAGCCGGAATATTTTTTGCCCATTTCGTTACAAGCGCAGACTCATGTTACATCTTGTGTCTCTGTTATAGCAGAGCAGTTTAGCTTTGTGTGAACGTGCCGTGTGTATCAGCGCTTCTGCGCGCAGGGTTGCAGTGCAAAGGCAGGCAGTGATTGGTGCGTCCCAATCCGTCTCTGCTGTGCTGAGCTCTCACTCCTGTGTCCTACCTCACTTCCTGTGCCCCACACTGCCTCCCGGCCTCCGTTCCCAAGCCTAGAGGCCACTGTTGTACGCTGGCTCTCAGTCTGACTGGGCTGGAAGCATAGCGCTGTTCTGTCGCTCGCATCTCCCATGAGTTATCTCCCATCAGCCCCTTTGTCAAATACGTGATTTATGGCGTGCTTGGCCCAGCCAGTTTATAAAACTCTGGGTATTTCCTCCACCTGTTTGCATTGGCTGGTTAATCGCGGGATCGGTGGCCGTGTGTCGAGGACGGCTTCCTCCTTCCTGGTGTGACGTCTGTGCCTCTGCGGCCGGAGCTCTTCCTGGTGGGCAGAGTTCATGCAAAGTCTCCTGGTTTCATAACGGCCCTTATCAGAATCGCTTGCGGGCCTTATCATGGCCCTGGTTTCAGCCCTGATAAGTGAGATGCTGTTTTGTGGTGACCTGAATCACAGTAAGTGTTCCGCCCCCCCCGGTTTCTCCTGCGCTTATTTGCGGTGGTGCAGAAGCCAGCAGCGATTAAAAGGTGTTACTTCTGTCATTGAAACTCTATCTAATCCTATAGTGGCAGCTGCTCTTATGTGACTGTAACGCTGGTCTGCACTGGGCAGTGATTTATGATTTGCTTAAGTAATGAAGTGCATGTTTGTAATTGAGCTTGGGCTCAATTTGGGGTCAGCTGGACTCCAGGAAGGAATGCTGTGAAGTGGTGAATCGAGGAATGGAGTTCAGTTCAGTCCTGGACTCCACTGAGAGTGTCAGGTCACACTAATCTCTTGCTAGTGTTCATTTCCACATTTACATTTACATTTTTGCCATTTAGTAGACATTCCTGTCTAGAGTGACTTACAAAGTGTGAACACATTTATTTTTACATTGTGACATCCAGCATATACTTACATCCAGAGTGACTCCCAAAGTTAAATTGCCATGCGTGAAGTGCGCCCAGCAAAATGTTGGGTGTGTTCATGTTCATCACAGACAGCTCATTCCTCTATTGAAAGAGGTGAGTCTTCCAAAGGCCATGGGCATTAATAGTTTTCTGGCAGTGTGAGTTTATTTCTAGGCCACTATGACACTCCGGACTTCATGTGTGTATCTACATGCAGGTGTCAAAGTGGTCTTTGTGTCTGTCTGTATAGCAGTGCTCAATAACATAGCGTATCTCTTAATGAAGACACACTGCACTTTAATGAGTAAGTGTGTGATGTGCCTGTATGAAGAATGTGTGGACAGAGAGCAGCATATGTGTGGGTGCTTCTCGAGGTGGATAGTAATTGTGTGTGTGTGTGTGTGTGTGTTTCTCCAGGTGGACGCGCTGCTCTTCAGTGAGTTTAAGGCCTGGAGGGAGGATCCCACTCTGGAGAGGAGCTGCTCCTTCCTGGAGCGAATCTACAGAGAGGACATCTATCCCTGCCTCACCTTCTCCAAGAGCGAGGTGCCTGTCAGTCTGTCTGTTACAGTATTCCAGCCATCACTAGTGTGACAAACCAGTGGTTTTTCATCGTAGAAAAAAATAGATTAAAAATAAAAAATAGCTGAAACAAGCATTCAGCTGTTTCTGTCGGACATGTAGTTTTCTATTAGAGTCATCTCTTGTCCTATTACTGTATGTATATTGAGTTAAGCAGGGTGCCCCATGGAGGAGTTAGACTGATGTCATTAAAGCTGGCTGATGTCATAAAAGCATCTTCCCTGGCATTAATTATTCATGAGCTCCTGTGTGAGTGCAGAGGTCTGGCTCCGCCTTTAGCTATGAAGTTGATTGTCACACATCACCACTGAGAGCAGCTTACTGGGGATATGGGATAGAGATCAGCTCTAAGGAGTCATGCCAGTTGTGGAGATACTGGTGTCTGGGTATAAATTAGTTATACTCTACATGTGTAAAGGACAAAATAAAACAGCTACAGCATATGCTGTTTATAGAGGTGGTACACGTGTCCGTTTTATTTTTCTTGGATTCACTCAAGACAGTTATTTGTTGCCTTGCTGTGGTAAATTTAATTTTCTTATCTAATAAGTGAAATGTACAGAGCCTTGCAGTTTCCCCCCAGCCACCCTTTGAAATAAATGAAATTTTCTGCTACCATTTAAATGATAAATGTCTCCCTTGATTCAGTGTGCTGTACATTGATTGGTTTCTTTTCATCTCTATGTAACTAGTACGTCCAGTTTCTGTGTAGACTCAGGCTTTAAGACAAATATGTGCTGAGTTATATTTAAGGACTGCTGAAAGACTGGCCCGCCAAATTCTCTGTGTCTGAATATTTGATGACTTGAAAACATGCATTATTCAACTATGAAATCACGGAGTAAGAGGTGTCTCATGATTATTTCAGCACCTGTAATGTAAAATGTATAACCTAAGGGAAGGCTGTTTGGATGCCTTCTCTCCGTTACTCTGACAGCACCATCCTGAAAGTGCCAAGCAAGTGACAACCAAATTGCTATTGACAACAAATTTGCTGTGGTGAAAGCCGCAAGCACGGGTCCTTTGATGTGGTTGGGTGATTGTGTAATTATGCAATACACAGTACAGGGCTTGCTTGTCTTAGAATCGCATTCATTCTTAAACAGATATGTCTACCATCTGCCTGACCGTGGCTTCTTTCAAAACAATTGATGACCTTGAAAATGAGGACAAAATGTTTCCATCTCAGTGTGAAGTTGTCTCTTGTAGTCACCCATGCATATCGCTTGTTGCTATTGAAACTGTAAACTACAGCTTGTCCCTGCCTCTGTCGCTATCTGTAGCTTGATAGTGCCTCCTCTACTTCCCAGAATCTGTCGTCCTTTCCCATGATCCTCTCTCTCGCTCTGTGGTTTTATTATTTTATTTCCATGGTACTTTTATGATATATTTTTTTTTCCTGGTACCAGGCACAATTTCACCCTCTGTTGGCAAAAAGAGCACCTGCCAGTGTTGTTGACCTTAACCCTGTTTATCGCACAATGTCTTAGTCCTGTTGTGCTTAGGGTGTTTTGATACCACCCTCTAGTGGCAGGATGCTGGTACTGCAGCAGCTATGTTGGTTCAGTGATGACTCTGCTCTGTCTCTGTGTCCTAGCTGGCTTCAGCCATCCTGGAGGCAGTGGAGAGGAACACTTTGAGCGTGGAGCCAGTGGGCTTCCAGCCGCTGCCCGTGGTCAAAGCCTCAGCTGTTGAGTGCGGGGGACCAAAGTGAGTACACCCAGCAACATCTCGGAAACATTTTTGGAATGTTGTAGGAGCACTGTGTCTATGAAAAGGGCTCTGTGGCCAGGCCAAGCATCTCTGTGTGGCAAGGGAAATCCAGTGTTCTCCAGCCTTCTCCATTTCGTTGCCTGCACTGAAGGGTTACTGATTCTTTCGTTTTTGGTTTACAGTGGTGAAATGAGGCATGGGTGACTTTGAGCATGGGGAAGCGTTCCAATGAAACTGTCAGTCCTTTTCAATGTACTCCATTTTATCCATCTCTCAGTCTTGTTTAATTTAATTATTAACGAAGATTAAAAGTGCTTTTAGTTTTTTTTTTTTGTGGTTCCACTTAAATTCAAATCATGTTTTAAATTCAGTTTGAACTTGTCTGATCTTGATGGAATATTAAATGGGAACAAAAGCTCCCGAATGTTAAGCGGAATCACAAAGTTAAACCTGCAGGACCACTGAAGCGTAGCAAATTAAGCTTCCCAACTGTCAATTTGCTTTGCTGCCACGGCCTTGCTTAGCACATTGGATCCAAACTTTTTAATGTAAATTGTCTTAAACTCAATCAAAGGAAGCATAGCGAATCAGCAGAACTGTGGGCAAATTGGCTCCTCCCCCCCACTGAAAGAAACAAAAAAAATCTGATGTCCTAACGCAAGACGGCCCTCACTTTTACCCACGGTGCACTCTGCTGTTTCACCTCCTCACTCGTTTTCCAGCTCGGCCGCCTCCTCTTCATCATCTCCTCATCTCTCTTTTTCTTTCTGTTGTCTCCCTGTCCGGGCGCTTTAGTGGCCGAAGGTCTGAGATAGTCACGTAAGTGGCCTGATCTCTCTCTCTTTCTCTCTCTCACTTTCTCTGTCTCTCGTACCCTGCTCCTGCCATTTGCTCTCTGCAGACCCCAGGTCTCTCTCTCTCACTGTGTTCTTAGCAGGGGCATCGTTGAGGTTGGGTGGGTGGGTGGGGGTTGGGGGTTGTATGGGTGTGGTTTGGTAGTCATAGAAACAATTAGTGCCTAAGGATGTATAAACACTGAATTTTAGTGAGTTAGTCTGCCTGCTTGTTTTCAGTGTGTGGTTTGAAAATGGTCTTTGCGGTGCTGTAGTGGTATCTGAGTCCCTGGAATTTGTCCAGAATCTTAGTGTCTACTCAGTTGTGTTGGAAGATAAAAGCAGTTTGTCTTTCACAGACACTGAGTACCTTGGTCTAATAACTCAATCACACATGTGGAAGGAAAATCGTGTTCATTGAATGTGTAATGTTTAGCCCTGGTTTAACAAGCACCTGTGAAATATCCTACTGTTGAAATACTGTGTAAGAGCTCTGAGTAAGTGTCTTAGGATATAAAGATGTGACTTAGACTTTAATCCGTAGAGCCCCAATGCCATGATGAGAATACTCAGTCAAAACCCATGCCCTGTAGTCCTGAATGTGTCTCTCTCTGTCCGTTTCTGTCTCACTCTGTCCTGCTCTCTCTTTCACTGGTCCTGTCTCTCTCTCTCTCTCTCTCTCCTCCTCTCTCTCTGCTCACAGAAAGTGCGCTCTCAGCGGCCAGACCAAAACCTGTAAGCACAGAATCAAATTCGGAGACTCCAGCAACTACTACTACGTGTCTCCCTTCTGCCGGTACCGGGTGAGTCATTCACCAGAGGCCCGCCGGCCTCGCGGTGCTCCGCCTCTGAGTCACGCCGTGGTAGGGGACGCTTATCACTCCTCTCTTATTAATCCGTCCCAAGGTGCCTCGTGTAAGCTGCTGGTGATGGTCGTCGGTGAGCCGCTTGTCCTATTTGTCTGACGCACGTGGGCGCACGCCTTATTCTCTAGCGCGGTTCCTGTTAGCTTTATAACTCAAAGGCCAGGGTAGGACTCTTGGACAGGATGTGGAGGTAGAGCGGACTCGTCTCCTGAAGTTGGCTGTTTAGAGCACAGCTGTGGTGCTTTTGAGGAGCGTAGTTAACCTCACATGGCGCCTATGAAAACTTTTGTAGAAACACGTGCACCCCTACAGTTCCTTAAGAGCAATGAAAGTGAGAGTGGCCATTCATAAATAGGTAACAAGTTAACAATGTCAGCAACATTGTCTTCGCATTGTCCCAAACGAGGGTAAAACCCCCCCCCACCCCCCCACATAAAAACGAACAGGCCTGCAAAACGGCGTGAGGCCACCGCGTGTCACATCAGCACGTGCAGCTGGAGAGAGCTCCGGTCCCTGAGCCCCAGAGGGCCGCGGAGATGAAAGGAGGGCAGGCTGCCAGGCCAGCCAGCGTGGGGGAAACGCTCTGCCTCTCCGTCCGGCATCACAGCGGACGCCCCAGGGGTCCTCGCTGTTTGCTGAGTAGATTTATATTGCTGTGATCAAGTTGCAGATGCTGGAGTCCTTCAGCACAGCCACTTTATTGCCTGGTGGTAAATCTTTCCTGGAAGTGCAGGGCTGTGTGGAAATAATCCAACTGTGAGCTGACATAAAAATTTTTTTTTTTTTTTTTTTTTTTTTTTTTGGTTGAAGCGAAATGAAAGAACTAGCATCTGGAGTTGGCCCAAAAAGAGGGGGCAGGAAAAGGAGGAGGTTGTAGGCTTTTAAGGACTGACACTCACTGTTTCTGAAAAAATTCAAGAACTAGTTTGCTGTTGCACTATGCAGTATTGGTGGCATTCATATATACATGCTTTGTTCTCTGTGAAAACCTTATTACTAATGTATAAACTGTTGCTGTGGCAACAGGTGTTTATCATCATGGCAGTAAAGCTATTTGAATGTGACATTCACTGTGAAAGCTCTCTCTCTTCCTGCTCCCCAGATCACCTCTGTCTGCAACTTCTTCACTTACATCCGCTACATCCACCAAGGGCTGGTCAAGCAGCAGGATGGTGAGCATCTGCAGGCTAACGTTCTCACAACGTTTCTATACCTCTGCGGCAGGCTTGTCACACCGATCCAGTTCCAGAGGAAACATTAAATTGATGTTATTTTTCAGATCGTGTCTGGCCTAGGCCTAGATTGAGGAATCTGTTTTTCGATCCACATTATTAAGGAAGCATTAAGGCGTGCCGACAGACCAGCAACTAGCAGCGTTGCAGGTTCTAATCGAAGACAGGAGCTGTTACACTCCAGCACACGGGGTTTGACTCTCGTCCCCAGTTAAAGTAGGCCAGCTGTGTATTTGGTTAATGTGTGTAAATCTAAGCAACACAGGCCGTGAATTAGGCAGCCTGACGATAAATTATGCATGAATAATGTAAAGCGCTGTAATGTGGCTTATGGCATGTAGAGTGTATTAGCGCCAAGCCAGCATTTCCAACAAGGCCTCTCCGTCAGCCCGAGGAAGATGGCAATCCACTTATTGACTCAGACCCAATATTTCAAGGTCAAATTGTTGCGGTTGGGGGGGGGGGGGGGGTTCCTGCTTTGATTGATGGTAACATGAAGCATGCTGCCCATACTTAGGGATATTCCACCCGGCGTCATGCATATCTGTGATTTACAGGGCCTTTCAGACCCCAGGTCTTAAACCGCTCAGCGTTACTTTAACATGCTAGTCCAAGGCCAGGGCTGCCATTTGATACTGCTAGTGCAATTCCCAGCATTGCAATTACACAGCTGCAATGAGGAAACTGTTTTTTTTGCTGTACTACCACTATAATTCACTGGGCAGTGTTTAAAGGACACTACAGAATGCTATGAACAACACTACAGAAAGTTTACTCACAGTACTGGGGGTCTCCGTGGAAGATGGAACCTGTACTTCATACCTGTAACCTCATAATCAGTATTCTCCGAGTCCATTGTGACACGAGCAGTCAGTTGCCATTGTATGCATGGAGCTAAACACTGATGGAAGTGATGTTTGCTAAAGCGATGAAGTCAAATGTTTAAGAACACTGAGAGATCGGTCACAAGTAAAGCACCAGGAAACCCAAAACCACCGCTGCTGGGTTTTCATATTTTCTGAGCAGCATGGATTTACACACACAAACCAGAGCACCCTGAACAGACACCGACAGCCATGACATGCCGCGCACTGAGCCCAAGGACTGTGATGTAACAACGCCATCTTCTGTTTCTTTCTTGTTTCCAGCGGAGCAGATGTTCTGGGAGGTGATGCAGCTGCGGAAGGAGATGTCGTACGCAAAGCTGGGGTACTACAGGGACGAGCTGTGAGCGGACGGGAGGCGTGTCTCCAGCTCCCATTGGACAAGGAACCTAGACGGACAGGGCATCACTCCGGCCACCCCGACCCGCCAGCCAGGCTGGCTCCTTATGCAGGCCCCGCCCCCCAGCCCTCCTCCCGTGCATCTCATTATGCAGGACGCACCCACCTTTCCGCCTCAATTTATTCTGACTGCAAACTGAAGTGCACACTGGGCTGTTTCCGGGTACCCTAAAATATACATTTCCACAAATATTTAAAAAGAGGATTTAATATGAACTTGCTGCTGAATTTGTTTTTTTGATTTAGTTATGAGCAAGAGAGGGTGAATGAGTTCTTTAAAAAAAAAAAAAAAGTTTGATCCTGTTTGCGTTTGTATTGTTTTTGGAAAAAAAAAAAATTTGTCAAGAAATGGTACATCTGAAGGAGAAGTAGGATCTGTTGTGATTTTAGACCACACCAATAATGTGTCCCTGGCTCTTTAGTTCTTAACCTTAACTGTAGTTAGCACTATGTGGCAGTAAAATTGTATGTGTAGGTATGATCTGTGCTGTATGTATGTTTGATTTCTGTACATTCATGTTTTCATTTCTGCACTCCAATCTTATAAAGCTTCCCTCACTTTATTTTAGTGCCTTTCTGGAACAAACTGAATAAAATTGGATACCTCTGGAATGCATGTGTAGTGAAGTGTGTGTAAAGCTGCTTCCTTTGAGCATGCTTCACAAAACTAGCTGGCCGCTTTCTTGAGATTGTCCCACAAATTGTTCTTACATCTGGGGAAAAAAGTAAAAAATGTCACTTCAGTGGTTGGTTTAAGTATGTTTTTTAATGTGGCTTGAAACTTGAGACTGGCTCTTTTACTTCAGGTTTTGGGTGGTTGACCTTTTCTCTTGACCCATGTTGACCCATGTAAGCTCTGCTTGCTAGCGTTAGTGGCGCTTGCCTAATTACCTTACAAGTGAGCTGCGGCCTGATTTGTGTAATCGAGCTCCTTTTCATCTGCCCAGAAGTGAGAAAGGAGCATGCTGCCACCAGAGTCACAGCACACAGCTAGTTATACTGTCAGATAGAAGTAATATGGAGTCTGTTTTTTCTGAGACCAAGTCCAGAAAGTTGTTCTGATCTGGAGAGATGCCTACATTAGTGGTGCTGTACCAGGCCACCCATCTTAGGCTTCAGCTCTGCAGTGCAGAACGGGGCATTTGCAACCCCACTTGAACGGCAGTCTGACCACAGGTATTGAAACCACAGTCCTGTCTGCCACAGTCTGTGCGTTATGGGGGTAAAAGGTTGTCCGTATTGAGTTTCTGTGGCAGTCAAATCCAGAGGTCATGGATTGAATCCAGATGCTCGGGGGGTTGAAAAAAAAAAAAAAACATGCTTCCTTCCAGGTGGGGACACATGCTGTGATAGCTGGGAGATTGCTGAGACATGAATATAAAAGATTATGGAAGCAGTCTCTGCTGCTGGTGCAGCGGATTTCCCATCTGCTGGGCCCCACTTCAGAACGCGACCCAGAACTGTCCTTCACGGCCAGAGCCTCCAGGACTTCTGGGTGATGAGTCTGAAGATGATGAGCGCAGTATTTTTAACTTTTTATCTTATGTGGCAGGGGAACAGGGGTCTGTATCACGCTGTGCTGTGCCCCTGCGTGAATAGCTCTGTAACTCCATAACCACAGAATCGTTGTATTAAGCGATATATTTCAAGGGAAGGACAAGACCTCTTCTGCTGTCATGGAGTCGTGAATAAAATGAAAGGCATCCATAACCTGCCCTCAGGGTTTTACTTATAGTGAATTCACTTTTATCATCCACCCCAAATCCTACTGCTGGCTCAACCTCTCCCCCGGCTGATTGACATTAGGGGAGGAGCGTTATGGATTGGATGGGCTGTGGACCTTCGGATCCCCCCGTCATGAGTGGAGTTTGTGCTGTGCGAGCTGGTCCAGCAGAAAGCCAGAGGTCAGTACTGTGCATCTTGCTTTAACAGCTTTTCCTCTGAGCCTCTTAGTTCTGCAGATGAGGAATTCTGGGGGAAGCTGGGCAGGTTTTCTCCGCAAGCCACAGCCAAACCTCAGAGCAGCTATTAAAACCCAGACAGTACTACAGCACACCACTCTTTCAACTGCTGGGCTTACATCTCTCACTTACAGCACAAAATGCTTCTCAGTGATAGTAAACAAATTCTTAATTTAGTTTCAGACTGACCAGTTTAAAAGTTGTAAATGTAAATCAAACTGGTATCAGAAAATCGCATTAAAATGAGAGTAGATTTTGATTTGCTTTTATCTAAAAAGCGCTAGGCTGGACCTCCTGAAATCGCACTTTGTTTATGTCATCTAGAACTTGACAGAGAAGTCATTATCTTGCTGGTGAGGCAGGTTTATAGACAAGAGAGAAGGTTGTTGTATATCTTTGGTGACAGAGTCCTATCTGCAAATGACCAGGCAGAGATAAGACCAGGCTTCTTTTGTGTGCATCCCAGAATTTACCAGGCAGTTTCCCGTATCGGTGTGCACACATTGTGAAGAATGCTTCCTTTATGGCCGTGTACAAGGACTTGTTACAAACACACACACACACACACACACACACACACACACACACACACACACACACACACACACACACAGGTGTGCGCCTGCGCAAGGTGTGCAGTTTTACCCACCTGAGACCAGGGGAGCAAAGTGCACCAGAGAAACAGAGACGTACAGCTGCTGGCGATTTACAGGGAGAAATATCTCAGGATTATTATTAATAAGAATCGCAGGCCTACACCTGGAATTCCATGGAGGATCGGACACTCGGGGAGTAATCACGAGGGATTACCGCAGGGATTATCGTTTGCGATTTCCTGCAAATGGATTACACCTGACTGACAGCCTGCGCTTGGCGAGGGAACATTCGACGGACCCACCCGAATCCACCTTGGCGAAACGGTACCACCTGCGCAATCTGCACCCCTGTCCTGAATCCTTTCCTTAATCACGGTGACAGGAAGGGGCCGGGAGGCACTTGTCCCCCCTAAGAGCTTGCGCTAATATCTCATTCACTTGCTGATGGATCCATTTGTTGCTATCCGGTCTAATTTTTAGCACCACAGTCAGTTCTAAAATGGAGGTATGATTGTCAGACTTGTCCCAGTGCTGCGTTTGAGGTGTAATTGATGAGTGATTTTTGTTTTATCATCTCCTAAGGGCCGATATATATCAAAATATTTGGAGAGAGGCCATAGCACACAGTATAGATTTCTACTTGTCATATACTCAAGAGAGCACATCCTACTTTGATACAGGCCCAACTTAATTTATTCATTCATAGTCACAAACAGTGATGAACTGATGGCCTTTTTTCTTAAGGAAACAAAGATTGTTTGTGTGGAAATGACAAAAATATAATACAGCATTATTGTTCTCTTTTTAATGCAGGTATCATTGTGACCATTATCATTATAAAAACTTGAGTCGTGATCAAGTTAGTTATCTGTTAGTTATCTCAACATAGTAACTTTATTTGTCTCCTTAGTTCGAGCACAAAGTTCTCTGGCTTTGGTCAACCTGCCATCTTGAATTTTTCCTGAAACATTTTCTGTTTCTCTTTCCCCTCTTCGGGGCTATGATTATATACAGACAAGCCTGGGCTACTGATCAGATTATTCCAGTTCATTATTTGCTTTGTCATACGAACACGTACTTATTGAACGATTAAATCTGTGAAGCGGATGTGTTATGAAGGAGCAGTGTTATTGATTTCCAGTGAACACCGCCTCATTTTTCTCTGAGAACGATTCCGGAACTCTTGCCTGGGTGTAAAGTAAACAGTTACACAATCTATACATGAGAGGAGAATGGACACTGTTCCACAGGCAGTAATTGGTATGGAATCACCTGAATGACAGACGCACAATTCTCATCAATGCGGATACCTTTCTTGTTCTTATAACCACTGCACAGAGTAGAACCATTGAACTTTAATGGACATTTTTTTCCAGGTACTTTGAGAGTGAATTCCATTGAAAATGTGATAAAAAGAGAAATGAACCCCTTTTAGCTATGTGGTCTGCACAGCAACTGCGCAATGAAAACCATTGAAAGTGGCCATGAAATAGGAGTAAGATAAAGGAGGACTATTACAGAGAGCAGCCTGCTTTATTCAGTGAAGGACAGGATTACAGATGCAGTGAAGACCAGATCTGAATCCAATTGGTCTATCAGAATGAACAGGATATCTTAACAAGCTCCTGTAAATCAAATCCATCAGCAAACGTTTTGCTTTTGTATCAAGAACGGCAGATCTCAATAGATCATTCTGATTCTCTTTTTATGATCACCTTTCGAAATCTTTAACATTATATTAAGATATAATATTGAGATTCCTCAGCCATCTGTAAATGTGCAAGCATTGAGCAGAGAACATCACCACTGGTTGTTTAAGGGGTTAAAATTTCAGTTTGGATTTTATCCTTGTGACAGTTGACTGACACAAAATGTTCTATAAGGCTGTTTGTTATCTCATAAAGTCATAAAAGGTATTGTGTTTTTTGCCTCTTTGGTACTGGTTTAGTCCGCATTTCAGAACACTTTCTTTAAAGCTATCTGGTCAAAAGTGTTGGTCTGCAGGTTACTGAAGCCTGGGCCTTGCCGAATGGTCTGTATCCAGTAACAGGTGTGTGTCACTGGCTGCAGGACACGGTGGAGCCCTCTGGCTCTGGAACAGCCACTGGAACAGGGCCGATGGATGTACTGGGGGAGAATGAGGCTCTGCAGCAATTTTTTGATGGTAAGACAAAAAATGAATTTTCCTTTGAAAGAACCCATTTTGTGCCCCCATTTGACAGCGAGTTATTATGTCAAAGAGTAGACAGTGTTACCAAATATTTCACACTGGACCTCACTAAAGAGACGTCAATTTACTGATTAAAAGTGCCATACAAAATGATGTTAAATATTCTGCTGTAGTATATACAATAATATGCTCACAAGTCGATCTGCTACCTAACGTAATTAGATTAGGGATAGGGCCTGGAGGAGCAGAATTGGAGGAGCAGAATTGCACTCAGCTGGACAATGACACAAAAATACAATGGATGCTGTGGCTCCAGTCACGGGAAAACAGTTTTGTAGTTTAGCTACTTCCTTAGTTATTTCATTACTTACTAAATTAGTTACTAGTTACTACTTCATGAAGTTCCAGTGCTGACCTTGAAAAGCGTTAGATTTGCTGGGTGCACGCGCGTCAGAGAGAAAGAGGACTCTGGTGGAGAGCAAAAAGCCACGGATGGAAGTGGAACTGTGAGATGGTGTAACAGAGGCAGGACAGTGTCTCCACCGAGCCGTGATCATTCCGGAACATTACCCGGGAAGGGGCTGTTGCAGGAGTCTCAGAGGGAAATGCTGAGAGGCCTGGAGTGGGAGTGCAGGATCAATAAACATGACGCACACGGCCGTCGGGGGGGGGGGGGCGTGGGGGGGTGGGGGGGCGGAGTCACCTCTCTCCATTGGCCCCTGCGTCTGAGTGCGCTCGAGGCGTTTTACTGCCTCCATCATCCTGTGAAATTGAGCATGTGATGATGGATGTTAGCTGTGCTGTAGCTTCAGGATATCGCCCCGTATATGCATCTACAGTATCAACACATGCAATTGAGTTACAGTATGTCAACAATGTAGCAACGAGTCAAAATATTAATGGCCGTTCCTTTCAAGCTGTGGGTGGAATGATTACCTTACTTGAACAAAAGTTTGAAAGAATGTCATTCTTTGGAAAGTAATCATAACCCATCATGATCAATGTTGTATTGCTGTAAAAAGGGGTCCATAAGACTTCAATGACCACTTTTGCAATATATTTCCAGTATGTCTCCTATTAATGGATAGGATTAATGTATGCCATCTAGTCACATTAATAGGGTCAGCAGGGACAAATTAAAGCAAAATAACATATGCTAAAAAACTCAAACCCTTGGTGTCTTCAGGACAATAATTGTGCAGTGTCTGTAGTGTCTTGCCTACAGTCCGATCTCCCTGCGATATTCACAACCATCCAGACCTCTCACCACATATATCATGAAAACACTTCCTGTGCTGTCAGGAGGTGACATAAACATTCATGTAAAATATGGCAAGTAACAGTAGAATGGGCCTCCATTAATACAGGCCCAGATGGAGGTAAGGGCCATAAACTCTGCCTGAGCGGCAAAACTAACAGACAGTTTCCATGAAAACAATCTGCAGTCACATGGGGAGGGGACGTTTAATCTTAAGGCCATTGAGACAGATGCCTGGAGACACCTCCCATCTGGCACACAGCGGGCCTCTCACCATTAGCTGCCAGTCCCCTATTTCTAAAATTCACTTTCATAGCCTTTGTTTCATATCAGTTCCTTTCTACCTTCCTCTCTATCTGAGAAAAGTGGCCAATGAGAACATTTGATCCCATGAGCCACCACAGTGGTACAGTTGGGCAGAAAGCCGTTTGGTTGGTTTTGAAAAGACAATAATATACCTGATACACACATGATATGGGTGTTGTATGCAAGTGTATGTACTGATTTGGTAAGATAGTATGATTTCAGGAACCATATGTGGATGAACTCACTTACTTTGAGGGTTAGGTATAACATTGAGTTTAAGATTTTTTCAATCAGATCATGTCTTTAGCTATTAAAACAAAAGAGCTTTTAAGAATGGAAGCTGTACCCTGCTATTGTAGAGGTAATTAGTAATACATTCCATTTTTTGGTGAAGTTACCCTTCAGAGGATCTGCGAGCATTTTCAAATAAAATACATCCCTATCAAGCACTGATTACTAAGGCATGGAACCACAAGATGTGGCCTAATAATACTCAGGCTTCAGCTTGGACTGAGAGAGAGCGCTGATTGTCCAAGCTGTTTGCTGATGGCACGGGCTCACTCTTGTCTTGCAGCTCTTGCAACTGATGAGTTGGAGGCAGGTGTTACCAGTGGCCCTGTTATCACATACAGAAGTGTCGCTCAGGCTATTGGCTGACCCCTTCGCTGGTGCCCTTTTTTGGCCCAGATAAAAGAAATGGAATTTCCCTTGCCTTATCTGGCAGGAGGGTAATGGCTGACCCCTAGACTGTGCGCATGCTGATATCACTGCTGCTGCTCTGCTTCTCTGTGGAACTTCACCCTTCCCTGGGCACCTCTGACAGACGTAGAGATAGGCTACAGAGTGACTCTGGGTACTTTCTGCCTCCCCTGCAGCTGACCTTGGATCAGGCTGAGACAAACCGTAATTGTAATCCCAATGATTGTGTGAATGGCTTAAACTGTTCCAGGCTCAGTGCTTGGTCAAAGAATCCATCTGAGATGGGAGTGGGAATGAAGGCTGTCTTTGTCTGCTCCAGGCCAGGATGTCACAGGGATACTGGAGCCAGAGGGGGTGGACACCAGCATGCTGGAGCAGTACCTCAGCAATGACATGGACCCCAGCACCTTGTGAGTGTCCAGTCACCCCTTCACACCTCTCAGACACAGCCACACCCACTGCAGAATACAGCTCTCCCTCAGAGACAGCCCCCCCCCCCCCCCCCCATGCTCAAACACACCCCTGCCCTGAAAAACAGCCCCACCCTCCAGGAACAGTCCAACTCACTGCACTAATATAGCCTTGCCCACCTCTCTCCCACTGACAGAACTCCACTACTGTAAAAATCCAGTTCAATTATTGCTGTTTCTGTCAGTAAAAGATGATCGATTTATGACAGACATTGGTCTTTGGAACAACTCCAAGTTTCTTAATGTGCTGGCATGAGTCCACATCAGTCTATATCGACAAAGCGGGTCAGCCTGGAGCTTATGGTTCATCTTACATAATGTTTAATAACTGTAGCTCATATAGACCTGAGATATGGATTCCCACTGTGTAAGATGCAGGTTCAGGAGTTATTCACCAAAAGGCAACAACACTATCAAACATGATAAAATAGATGTCATTTGGAATGTCATTAAGGATTCAGATTCAGTTCAAGAGTCAGTTGTGTGAATTGATTTTAATATATACACACTCCTAAGCATTTATTGGGGAGGGCAAACTTGAAAAGGAAATAAACATTTGTAAGTGGTTTAATGACTAAGAGATTAATCCTTTTGGCTGTCTAATGGGTTTAGGGAGGGTTCTGCAGTACCTCAGTGTAATTTAGTACCTCCTGCCTCTTCCAGCATGTTACCAGAGTCGCCCCCAGATTCTGGATCAGAACCTTGTTCCCCTCCTCAAGTTCCAGGTGAGATCCACCTTTCAACTCCTCTCCTTATCCTAATAATAAAAATGAAGATATTGTTTATTCATAATTTCCCATTTGAGGTGAATGTGTTATATATAGTTAAAGTATGGTTATACCACATGTTTTATGTGACCTCCATATCCATTCATAAGAGCTTCATGGATGAATGATAGCTTATGTATTGTGCGCTACAACGTTGCAACCCAAACCTTAAACCCACACTTTTCCTAAGTCCCACACTTATTCCTATAAATCTACCCAAATGTGTTGCCAATGGCATAAAATGTTTCCTTGGTTGTTATAATATATTCACAAAGTGCTATTGACTTTGTGCTGCGAAGTTGTGCGTTAGAATTGTACCCCGATGTGGTCTGAATGAATTCTGTTCTTACAGATGACTCCACTATGCAGGCAGATCAGGTGCCATTTTCCCCTGCAGTGCCCCCTACAGTCCCATCCTGCCGGTTTAAAGAGAGGTCCCTGGGACCCCCGGCCTGCCCACCCCAGCACCTCAGTTACACGGGTGTGGCAAACAAAAACACCTGCATGAACGCCAGCGCTCCCCCAACGCCATGCATGCTAGCCTCCCCTCACCACCCACACTATCTGAGCCCAGAAAACTGCCAGGCAAACGCTTCCCCTTCGCCTCCCATTCACAGCCTCCCCCAGCACCCTCAGTACACATGTCCCACTAGCTCCTACCTCCACACACACACGCCCCCCGTTCACGACCCCCCACTGCCCCCTGTCTGCATGGGTCCAGTCAACAGCTCCATCAAGACTACTGCACCCACGGCACCCTCCTGCCTTCAGCAAGGTTTGCCAGGATACCCAGACCCGAGATACCCTTACCTGCCTCCCACACCCAGCCAGCAGACAGGGTGAGGACCAGCACTATGTTATTGTAACCCTGACCTGCCCCATTCCCATGTGACATTTGCTTACGTTTAATGAGTGATGTGTTAAGTAGACTGGTTCCTATTGGTAGGTTAGCTATGATGTGCTTCATCAGTAGGGAAACTGTTCTGTAACTGTGCCTGTTCCTTGTTCTCTAGGTCTGTGTTATCTAACACCAAGAAGAGGCGCCGGTCTGAATCTTTTGAGGGGGCCCCAGACCCCTGTCTGTGGGGCAACCCAGCCCAGACAAGGTGTTCATTAGTAAGAGGTAAGAGTAAGTAAGAGGCTGCTGCTTAAATAGTAAATAGTAAATAGTAACAGCCATATGGCTACAAATGTCTCTGAACACCATCAGTCTCATTAATATGGAGTGAAGACCTTTAGATGTACCTCTGCCCTTTATATTAGGGGAGAGTCACCCTGACCCTCAAAAAACATGGTTACTGCTCTATCTCAATGGTTACTGCTCGTAATAAATTGTGAAGTCCTCCTTCCATGAGGAATAGGAATGACCGTTAGCCAAGGTCAGAATCAGTTACTTATTTAACAGCGCCAATAAAACCGCAGTGGGTCCAACCCCCCCACCAGAGCTTCAATCGATCAGTCTTCCTGGCGTCTCGGCCCTAATGTGCGAATACTGCGCGGCTTTATGACTTTAAAATGAGGGAATAAAGTACACCTGGCCACGATCCAGGAAGGTCTCTTGATATTATACTCTATAGTGATTGGCTGCGGGTAATCAATGATTAACGGGCCAGTCCCCTAAATGTGTGCCTTGTTTCAGTGGGACCGGAGTGTGGCGGTGGGGGTGGCATGGGCGACGCCCTCAATTATGACAGTGACGGGCAGAATGGGAATTCCGGACAAGGGGCCTGTCAGATGTTGGCGTGGGACCGTTACCAGCCTGGCCAGTGGAGCCCACTATACAACAGCAGCTATGAAACCCTGTGAGTGGAAATCTACTAAAGCTCCCATTGCTCTCCACTGAGCTCCTTCGTTCTAACACATGGATCTCACATATCATCACTACTGTGTGTATCTGTCTAACAGATGCCCTTATCTGAGGACCACTCACCTGTCTCACATCACAATACTGTGTCCCTTTTCACAGCTTTAAATTTACAGAAGCAATTCAAGTACTTTGCTCAAGAGCACAAGGGCAGTTCACCTCCGGGGAACTCAACCTGTAGCCTTTGCAGGCAGCTCCTCCAAATGGGGAAGTTGGCATTGACTTTGTGCGAGGACATGATAACACAAATAATAATTGACAAAAGCACCGTTTTATGGAGTTTGTGGATAAATTTGTGACCAAGAAGGCTGGTCCTTTCCTGGTATTTCCCTCAGGTGTTGATATGCAGTGGAAACAGCTCCTTATTCTACATTTATCCTACATTTAAATTACTTTTGGTCATTTAGCAGATGCTCTTACCCAGAGGGAATGGTAAAAGTGCATACAAAAAGGTTAGGCTTAGAGTAGTAGTAGTAGCAGTAGTAGTTCTGTTTTAACCACAAGTCCAATTGTTTTTGTGCTTTTTGCGTCCTTTTTAGTCCAGCTCCCGGTTACCACGTCGACACAGACAAGGGCTTCAACTACTCCACCACTGATGAGACCTTTGTGTGTCAGAAAAAGAACCACTTCCAGGTCACAGTTCACATAGGGATGGCGGGAAACCCCAGATATGTCAAAACACCATCAGGGCCCAAACCCATTGAGAGCTTTCACCTGAAAGTCTTTGGCGTCAAGGTGGGAATGTTTTCTATCATTGCAGGGATAGATGAAATGAAACAGTCTGACAATTTCTTTACATCTCACTTAGGTGTTCAGTCTGGTAAATCCAGAGCAGTCTCTTCAGAAGATTTTACAGCTGCAATGACTAGATTAGAACTATAATCCACTATGAAAGCTGCAATGTCACAGAGTCTTTCCACTGTCATGAAATCAAATATACATCCTTACTTCAACAGAATAATGTATACTCTAAGCTCGTAAACTCTTTTACTTCTCTCCTCTGTGTAGCTTGAGGCCCAGACCCATCTGATCACAATAGAGCAGTCCCAGTCTGACCGTAGCAAGAAGCCTTTTCTGCCTGTGAAGTGAGTTTCCAGCATTACTGTGATCCAGTGTGTCAAAGCTGGCCTGAGATGGAAAGGTTCATTAACCAAGGGATTAACATGTCACCCCTCAGGGTTAGTCTTCCCGGGGATAAGACTACCAAGGTGACGATAGGACGACTGCACTTCAGTGAGACCACAGCCAACAACATGAGGAAGAAAGGCAAGCCCAACCCAGACCAGAGGTGACTGACGGTTCACATGTGCACTTGCACTCACAGTGACATATACACACACACACACACACACACACACACACACACACACACTCACACTGGCTGTGTGAACAAGAACAGATCTCTAATCAGACCATCTGTACTGGAACCCTTTGATTTATATATAAACATGTTATGCCCTTTTACAGCAAAGTTCCTGGAGTGCACGTAAAATACATATTATTATTATGGAGGGAAAGATCAACATATATACTTGTGTATATTTAACATATAAATAACGTCAGTGTGTGTTTAACAAATCAAGAACTTTGTTCAGTTGGAGTTAAAGGGTCCTATATGGTGCTGTTGTGATATGTCAAGTTATCACATCTTTGTGTTATACGTATATATGTTTGTCAGGTGTGGCATGTTTCAAAAAGCAGTTTCAAGTGTTATTGTAGAATAAAAAAGACATTGCAAAGAGCATTCCCCATACAAAAACAATATATCAAATAAATATTTATATTACCTATGCCTTTATTTATATTTATCTATATCTGGAGTATATGTAAATTATTACAATTTTGGTATATTGCATTATATTTCCGCTTTGTATTAATAGATTTAAATCTACAAATATATTCTTGGACTGAACAACATATTTTTAAATATTAAAATAAATTTAATGTTACCATGGGTCTTGTGTTAATAACTTGTCTTGGACAAAATCATTGGTTCTGTGACTGGGATTGATAGTGCTGGTGTTGACAGGTACTTCATGCTGGTGGTGGGGCTCTATGCCTCTGTGAAGGAAGACTGTTTCCTGCTGGTGGCACATGTGTCTGAGAGGATCATTGTCAGGGTGAGTGACTGCAATCCACCCACAATTCCCCAGTCAGGTTTACTCCTATCCCACAATGCACTAAAATATTTTCATTAACATTTTCATAACGGTCCATGAGCATTACAGCGGCAACATTGTGAGAGCATTGTGTGCTTGTACGTATAATAGTTGACATTGTTGCTCATTCTCTCTGTTTAATGTAAGGGGACAAATGCTGAACTGAGAGCAAAGAAATCTATAGTTAATTACATACCTTTTAGCAGATAGTTTAACAATCAACAATGGAGCTCCCAATGTCGCTGCACAACATTGATTATAAAATTATTGAATTAGCACTCTCTAGCAATAAACTGAAATGCCCTGACAACTGATACAGCACAGTGGGCAGTTAATTTGTTGTCTGGAGATTGAGCCTTATGTGTTCTTGTGTCGCACGGCCAGGCATCGAACCCGGGCCAGTTTGAGAACGACAGCGAGGTGTTGTGGCAGCGGGGACAGGCTGGTGACACGGCGGTGTGCCACGGGAGAGTGGGCATCAACACAGACGCCCCCGATGAGGCCTTGGTGGTCTGTGGCAACGCCAAGGTCATGGGCACGGTCATGCACCCATCTGACATGCGGGCAAAGCAGAACATCCAGGAGGTGGGTGCCCGGAATGAGCACCACCTGTCAGCCTGAGCGCAGGTGTTGCAGCCATTCCAATGCAAGCTCAAAGGGATCAAAATGTGCAGAGTCTCCTTTAATTCCTCAGGTGGACTCAACAGAGCAGCTGAAAAGAATAGCACAGATGAGGATCGTGGAGTACGACTACAAGCCTGAGTTTGCTGAGAAAATGGGGATCGATCAGGTCCACGAAACAGGTGCACAAGGCTGAAGTGTTCACTCACTCACAGTGACTGTAAAGCCCTGTTGCAGAGAAGGTCCAGCCATTTGTGGCTTTATTTCATCTTTTTTCCTCTGTCAGTTTTGGCTCCATTGGTTCCTCCCAACCCTCAATATCATCAGCAGATGTGTGTGAGTTAGGGGTGTGTCTGTGTAGCTGATTCAGGGGGGAGTGAGGCCATGTTTGATTCAGGGACGTGCTTGTGCATGTGTACCTGATTCAGGGGTGCGTTTGTGTGCCTGATCTAGGGATGTGTGCACCCCCAGAATTCAGCGTATGTGAACATTATTATGCATTGTTACCTGTCTCAGGGGTCATCGCCCAGGAGGTAAAGGAGCTGCTGCCTTCCGCTGTGAAGGAGGTGGGAGACGTCACCTGCGCAGACGGAGAGAAAATCAAGAACTTCCTCATGGTGGACAAAGTGAGGAGCTCAAAGCAAGAGGAAACACACAATGCCATAGTCAAGGACCACATATAGAGCTTCATCATATGTTTAAATACATTGGCTGGTGTGGAGACTCACGCTTCGTCCATCCACTATATAGCACGCACTAATAAATTGTGAAGTATCCTGCACAGTCTTTTCAGTTCACCACATTTAAGATCACAGGACAAATGTCAATCCTCTTTAACTGTCATTCCATCAATCACCTACAAAGAACAGAGCCAATAGTAAGATTACTTACACCGTTAAGATTTGGTACACGGTTTTGAACACGAAACCATACTTTTCAAGACGCTCTGCTTTGTTAATGGGTCTCCCCATGAAATCCCTGATTCCACACGTTTTTAAAATGTAACTGTGACTGCAGTAGCACCCCCTGTGTGTTTGGACATTCCCAGGACCAGATCTTCATGGAGAATGTGGGGGCAGTTAAACAGCTTTGCAAGCTGACAGACAACCTGGAGACCCGCATCCAGGAGCTGGAGGGGTGGAACACCCGGCTAGCCAAGCTCAAGAGCACAGGCAGCCTGCGCTCCAACCACATCGCCAGCATGCACAGGTACGCCATCACCACAAGGGGGAGCCACACATTACAGCCATAAGGCATTCTCTGGCTGGAAAAAAAAACTGAGCTGCACTTGATGTTTGGACTTGCAAATTGAGGAGGAGAGGGGGGGTTTCAGCTACGCATGAAGCTCTCTGTTCACAGTCTGTTCAGTGCTAATGTTATTCTATCCCACATGACGGAAGTGATTCCCATTTCTCAACTTAATCAGCTCGGAGGCTGAAATCTCTCGCTTTCATTCTATTGTGCTGTATAAAATGCAAATAAACATTTCCTCTTTCACTCGTGCACTCTTTCTTTTACTAATTTCTGTCAGTAAACAGGTAGAGTTCACAATATTAACCTTGTTCAAGGATGACCAATGTACCTTTGAAATGTATTTGTTGTCAACCTTGACAGTGATTTCTCTGTGAATCAGCTTTCTCTGTGCTGTCATTATGCTGATAGGATGTTGTGAAACAGCCTTATTAGAGCCTCCCTGTCACTGACATTTCTGTGTTGTGTGTATTCTGCAATAAATAAGACAGCTGATCTAAGGATTAGATTGCAATTTTCAAAACAAAAGCATACATATTTAAACACATCCTGAAGGCATTTGAATGTATTTTGCTTGAAGATTTTGTGTGCCTATGTGAATCTGAGTGTTTCCCATGTGACTGTGAATATTCCTTATATCATCTGAGTGAGTGATGTCAGTTACATTTTACACTACCCAGGTGTCAGAATAGCACAGAAAATGGATTCATGGTGCACAGCAGCTGAACAAATCAATTTGTCAATCAATCGGTGCATGAATTTACGTTTATTTCCCAGGAAAGGCAAGAAAAATGACACCGGCCCACCCCCTCAGAAGCCAGCCCCAAACCAGCCCCCCAGAGTGAGTGCAAACAAACACAGAACAGAAAACACACCTGTGTATTACACCTGGAGATCTCCGATCGAATTTCACCTCACCTGCTCCTTTGTCTTCTCTTGCAGGGATACTTATGCCAGAAGTACAGTCACTGCTTAGGTCATAAAGTATTCAAGGCCAGCATCATCATGCTCGTGGCAACGATGGGCATCTGGTGAGACTCATTTTCCCTCATTACATGCATGAAAATGAACTGGGTGACGTGTCCGCGTATTCTGTGGCTCAGCACCAGGAAGTGTAACATTTGCTGCAGTAAGAACAAGCAGAGCATTTGTTTGTTAAGCTGCATCACATATATGAATTGTAATATGCCTGGCTTTGTAGGTGTTTTCTAAGCTGGTGATTACACGTTAGCTGTCCTTGGCAATGCAGTTTATGGCGTAATAGAAGTGATGAGGGTGACAAAATGTGGTCAAAGGACTAAACACATATGACTCGTTTCTCAGTATCTGTCGGGACCCTGACCTTCACCAGAACCTTTTAGGAAGTCTCATCAGTCCTCTACACATTCAAAGACAAGCATTGTGCTCGGGGGGTCACAGATGGTTGTTTGACTGGAGTTGAACTGTGGGCTGAGCTGTACCGGTCTTTTTGTGGTGGTATTGTTATTTATTTTGTAAAAAGGACAGCAGATATTCGCCTACACAGGAGGCAGATTTATTTCAAAATGAGGGGGTACATCAGCGTGTATTTTTGGTCACATGGGTAGCGGGTCTGTGAGTGAATCTGATGTGAAGATTGCAGCCTGGTCTTTGTTTATGTCCTGCAGGGATGTAGATATTATTGGAATGACATTGATGTCATTCCTGTAATGCAGTCATTGCAGAGACGACCATGCTGTCTGTCCTGTTCCTCTCTCACTGTCTCTGTCTCCCTCAGTGTCATCTCCATCACTGCCCTCTACATGCTCACCCTGAAGGAGGACCTGGAGACCTCAGATGGGAACAGGTGCACAGTAGTTACGGGCTTTTTAACTAGAATTTTGCCAATTTGTGACCTGGGTGGGGCACTGCACCCATGGTATATTGCTTCAGGAAAACACCATCTGTGTAATTATGTCCTCTGTCCTTTGTGGAGTCTTTTTTCATAACAGATTTTTTATTTGTTTTGCATTAACAGCTCGCATGTGCTCCCCCTCAAGACCACCACAGCTCAGCCCACCCTCTCAACCCCCACAGGTATGCCTCGTCCTGTTCCTCCACATTTAGCTAAGCATTTACTGGGGAGGTGGTCTCACTCAAACACCTGAGGATGTGTGATATCAGGATTTTATTCGTGGTAGGGTTTGCAAGCTTTGGGCTTGCATACTGCCTCAGTATCACTAATCACTAACACCACTACTAAGGAGATAAGTAGAATGAGTGGCCCGTGACTCTGTGTGTCCTCTGATTGGTGGCCTGTGACTCTGTGTATGTGTGTCCTCTGATTGGTAGCCTGTGACTCTGTGTCTGTGTGTCCTCTGGGTAGTGGCCCCCTCCTCGACCCCGGAGCCCTGGCCCCCTGATGTAGATTTCTGTAACCTCCTGTACTGTGAGGAGGTGTACTGCTGTCCGTCTGACCCTGGCAACCACAGCGACCTCCCGACCATGGCAACTCCCTCCTTCCCCACTGACCATCCGCATGCAGGCAAGCCGTCATTCTCCTGACAGCCACTTTCTCTTTACTGCTCTGTGGTGTCATTCTCTGAACTCATGTGCACTTGAGGTAATCTTTTCCAATATTCTAATATTTCAGAACCTGTTCCTACTCCAGGAAATACTGAATTGCGATATTTGACTGCTGTCTTTGAAGTTATATTTCATGTTGTTGTTCTTATCTCCGCAGCTGACAAGATAGAAAAGCTGTATGAAAAACTCAAAAGTGCCAAAGACTGTAAGTTTTGATGTTGACTAATAGATTACCATGCATCTTTGATTGATTTTTACGTATAAAATGTTCAAAATCCATTAAGGTTAACAATTCTTTTGTTTGTGTTTTGTTTTTTTTTTATAAACAGGGACAAATACAACTGTCCAATCCATTTTCATTAAGGAGAATCAGCAGATCATTGACCAGCGGTACTGTGTGCAGGGGAATTGTGGGTAAGCTGCTATTCAGACAGTCCCCACTTTACTTCATAAACATTGATCCAGACTCTCATTCAGCCAGACCCATGTGAAATTAAGGTCTGATCACTTGGCAAAACTGCCCACACTAAAGTGGTTGGTGGAGACACATTTACTCCCTGAGAAGTAAAATTATGTAAACGAAAGAGGAAAATGTAAAGTGGATTAAAAGTAAAGAAATGTTAAAAAAAGGCAGCATATATTTTACACAATGCTTTCAGGTCACCTTGATTAGTCTTTACAGCTCTCTCTAAATGTAATTACAAAGAACAACCAGGAGGTGGCAGCACAATGTAATATCTGTAGCAATGGGGCTTCTGAGGTGTCCAATGCCTCAAACGGGAAAAAGTGGATGAACACTTTAAACCTGATTTGAAAGATGTAAATGCCTCAGGTGTTTTCTATAAGACATCTTTGTTATGGACACAGATGCATATTTCAATGTGGCGCATGAATAGTTTACTCCGCTGTTGGCTCAGCTTCCTGTAGGGGCCCAACTGAAAAACAGAATCAAAGTACCTGAGCTACCTGAAGGACCAGACCGGAGAAACACTGTGTTAATGTAACAGCGTATGATCTGCCCGTTACTGGCCCGTACTCCGCTTCGTTGCGAACTCACCTCCCCTCCATGTCGTCTCGTAGGCCTGGAAACTACAGCTACACCATCCCCGTCAGCAAGTTTGTGCCCGTCAACATGAGGGTGACCGTCCAGATGAAGTGAGTGGACAGGGAGGGTGACAGGCCACTTTGTTTTCCACTTGAATAATTCAGCGGGACTTGGCTGCGCGGGACAGCGGCGACAGAGTGGCATTGAGGGGAGCGCAGGGAAACTGGTGTTGGGGGGGGGGGGGGGTGCTTGGCAGGACATCTTGCTCCTGGTCCTGAGGGATTTCTGGCACTCAGGTGCCCCTGCCTCAGTTAAAACCGGACCCTTCAGATGAGCTGGCAGTGGGCGCTGCCCCAGTTTAGGCAGGAAGCACATAACAGGAGAGCCCTGAATCTCTAGCTTGATTCTGCATGCTGTGAATGTAATGCTTACGCTGAATAGCACCTGATATATCAGTATATAATCTGAGACATTTCACACAGCAAGGCTTGTAATTACACAGATAAAATATCCTCATTGCCATCATCATGGGTTAATAATGTATACTGGACTTCCCCACAGGGAGAAAACACATGCTTGGCATTAAACCTACTTAAGTGTTTACATTTACATCATCCTTTAACATGCAAAGACATGATTTGCAGTTGATATGAATCAAATACAATCTGGTGATGCTATAAAGACGTTCAATCACACTACACCTATGAAACTGACTGGGAAACCCTTACATCCGACCACAGCACAAAGGGTGCTGTGTCTGTTCCCAAACCTGACCACTAGGTGTCTCCTCCAACAGCACCACAGAGCTGCTGGTGATTCTTCAGTGCCATGCTGAGGAGGCCTTCGTCTGCTCTGCCCTGATGGACTACACCAGTGAAGATGTGCATGCCTTGAGCAACACACAGGTACAATATCTGGTGTAGACACCTTCTGGCCTCAGCAACCGATCCTGAATCAATTTTAGACAAAGTGGCGTGGTTTAGGATTTGGGTTGGGCAAGCTGAACTAAGATGTCTGATCTTTTGTTGAGGGCAAAAGTGCCCACTGCTTCATATACACAAGAAAGGGCAGGCACAGGGAAGACAAACACCTACAGAAGACTGATTCAGGATCTGCTAGCCCAATTTTAACATGAACATTGATCATGTTGTGCAAAAGGCTACCACTGATCCCAGAAGCTACCTTTCTACAAGCTGCAGAGGGTCTGTACAGGGAGAGGCAATTGCTCACAGATCTCCCAGACCACTCAATGCATGTCTCAGCTGTGGTAGTCAGTGCGGCGGAGCATGTTCAGGTGACACCACGGTCGGGCCAGGCTAGTCACGACTCAGGAAGAGAGCGCTTACATTATCGACCACATTGGCTGAAGCGTGAGCCGTCTGTCTGCCCCACAGCTTAAACGGCCTGGCAGATCAGTGCAGTGGCAGCTCGCGCTGTTTCAGGAGTGAGCACTGACCGTGCAGACGTCTGTCAAAGGGAGGCAAAGCGAGCGGCCGGGAGCTAGTTAGCCTCGGAAGAACGGTCTCAGGACGAAGGAGCTTTAGTCAGGGGCTCTGGCCTTAATGCTGCAGTGCTGCCTAAACTGCCTGTATTCATTCTGCATGACCAGCTGGGGTCCTTAGACAGACCTGAACCATTACAAGACAGCAAAGTTCACAAGATTTAAAAAAGAGGGTATAACAGTGTAAGCATATAAGTT